>NC_052944.1:118130851-118430851 GCF_013358895.1 Oreochromis aureus | reverse complement strand
CAGAATAGTTTTATATACGAGATCGCTGCTAAAAGTGCAGCCTTACCTAATGTCCACCTACTGTTACTCATTTATATTAAGATTTAAAAGTCTAGTTGGTATTGGTATGGCAAGTAAACTTCAGTATCAGTAATAAATCACAGCAATAGGACATTCATGTAGTTGTAAAAAGCATGATAATATATTAAGTATTCCAAAGTATTCAGAATACGTTACTCTCATTGAGTAACGTAACGGAATACGTTACAGAATACATTTTGGGACATGTATTCAGTATTCTGTAGTGGAATACATTTTAAAAGTAACCTTCCCAACACTTTCTGGTAGCAGCATATCAGTCCTTATATATCAGACACTCAGTGAACTCAGTGTGTTGGAAATACTCAGGTGTAAAGATCTAAACAACTTTAACAAAGATGAGATGGTAGTGACCAGAAGATCAGGTCTGAATCTGTCTGAGATCTCATGGTGCTCCTGGTCAGCAGAATGTAAAGAGAAGGGAACAATTTGACTGTTTTTACAAAGAGTAACTCTAACCCTAACCCTGACTTATTGATGAATTATAAAAAAAAATATATTTAAAAACAAGAGGAATGAAGTAGAATGAAGTTTTAACAACTTGTGTAATGTTCCCACGCAGACTGTCACAAAAATTGATGGATCTGAAAGACAGAATAGAAATTCAGACATTTTTATTAATTTTACATAAAGTATATCTGATGTATGATCAGACTATTAATTCTGATGGTGTTAAATCTTATATCTCTGATCTTGGTCTGCCTGTCAGCTTTCTGTTGGTGCAGCCACTGCAGAAAAAGTTTAGTCTCTTAGTTTATACTGACAGGAATAAATGAGTGTGTCACTGTCCCAGAATGCACCATCCTCACCAAGACAGGCAAAGAAAAGTTGATGGAAGGTCTGGTTAATGCTGCTGAAGGGTGAACTGTGATGATGAACTACACAGAACTGTTTCCTTTCTTCAGTTTGACCGAAGTCTGATTAGGTTCTCTGTGTGATGATTTAGGAGTGAGATTTTCATGGCTGATCATCTCTGATTTGAACCAAAACAAGATTTAAAGCATTAGTTCAGCAGTATAAAACCCTGAATAAACAGTCCTTCTGTCTGTATCTACTGTCTGTCTTTGGTTTCTCATCGTCAAAGACTCCGCACAAGAAGTTAGTCACATGAAGATCAACATAAGACACACACAGAAAATCCAAGATTTATTGCAAATGTTAGAGTCTGTTCTCCATTTCAGAGGATGGAGTTACGTTTTCATGTTAGATCCTGTAGGATCAATGGAAAAGCTCTGAGTTCACTAACCAGGCTCAGGGGAATAATTAGAATATTTTCCAAACAGAGACATCCTGCTGTGATCCTTTTTTTCCCTTTTTGTAGACTCTAATATTCTGCTCTGAAATTTACTGACATAATGAAAAAAGGATTTCCAATAGCAAAATACATTTTGTTGGAAAGATCATATGTGTGTTCTAAATAGGATACAGATCTGTGATGGTGTGTGGGACTGTAGCATATTTATTGTTAACTGCTAAGTATGTGACAGTTTATTTCAAGTCATTTTACAGAGTAATGAGAAAGTAATGTACTCCAGAGAGTAATGAAGTAACATTCTGCTTTAAGGATAAGTAGTGAAAAAAGGGTTAATACGTTACTTTTCTTGCATAACTAACCCAAACAGTTCACATCACAATATGAACTTTACTCTCCAACTCAAATGAGCAGTTAATTTTGTTTCTCAAGTAAACACATGAATTTGTGGCCTCAACAGCGTGGAAAAGTGCAGACCATATTTAGTACTATTCACACACTCTGAGACACCACCTGACTCGCACACTAATCAGAATAGAATAGAATAGAATAGAACAGAATAGAATAGAATAATCCTTTAATTGTCCCACAAGGGGAAATTTGGTTGTAACAACAGCAAAAAACAATCTATACAAACAGAACAGGACAGAGGACATAAAACAGAAACACGCACAACTTTTACATATTTACATCATGGACAATAGTTACCAAAACAGAGTAACAGTATTGTACAGTTGTTAAAATTAGAGTACAGATCAGTGGCAGACCCAGCTTGTAGTGTGCAAACAGGGCAGGATACTCTGAAAGATCTTTAAATAGTCAAGAATATTTAGAATAATTAGAAAAGTACAGATTGTGTGATTGTACCTGTGCATTAAAAAGTAAACATGTAACTTCCAATAAGTTAGTGTATATAAACTGAGAAAAGTAATGTGTAATTTATAACAGTAGTAGCTGTTCAGTTGATTAGTGCAAGTTACAGCGCTGATGCAATCATCTATGTTGGGAGCAGTTTTGATCATAAACACACTGTGTGAGCTCGTTCTTTTGACATAGACTTTGGAGCTGAGCTATGACAGTTAGAAAATCTAATGTTTTTACACGTCAGTATGTGAACTTTCATTTCTGACCCTGATTCTTCTCTGGAATTAAAGGGCTTCGGGTTTCCCATACGGTTGGATTGAGACCCCGGAGCCACCCAGAAATCTCACGGAGGAGGATTGTGTTTGTGTATTAATCAGAAAAATGGTAAATGGCCTGTACTTGTATAGCGCTTTACTAGTCACTAAGGACCCCAAAGCGCTTTACACAGTCATCCACCCATTCACATACTGGTGATGGCAGCTACATTATAGCCACAGCCGTCCTGGGGCGCACTGACAGAGGCGAGGCTGCCAGATACTGGCGCCTAAGGGCCCTCTGACCACCACCAGTAGGCAACGGGTGAAGTGTCTTGCCCAAGGACACAACGACCGAGACTATCCAAGCTGGGGCTCAAACCGGCAACCTTCCGATTACAAGACAAACTCCCAACTCTTGAGCCACGATCGCCCCTAAGAAATGTTGTAAAAACATCACCGTCCGTAGACAGGTGTGTCTCCCTGACATTGCGCTCCTCTCTGTGTCTTTGAGGCTGTTTTATCTGCCAAGGCAATTCCTGCAGATCAACGTCACCGTTGTTTACATCCATCCTAAAGTGAATCTAAAGATTCACTCACTACAATCTCTCTCTCTGAGGCCCTGTGGGACTTTAATCGCTGTAACTTAAAGAAAACATTGGGCCGTTTTTATCAGTATGTGAACTGTCCCACACATTTCAATAAGACTCTGGATCTATGTTATGGTTCCATAAAAGGTGCATATACATCTGTGGCAGGCCCTGCCCTCGGATCACAACACGGTGCATCTCCTGCCAGTTTATAAGACTGTGCTGAGGAGAGAGAAGGTAAGGAAAAATCACATAAAGGTTTGGAGTGACGACACCGCGTTAGCCCTGCAGGGCTGTTTTGACTGTACAGACTGGTCGGTGTTTACAGAATCTTGCAGAGACATTAATGAACTGACTCCTCCTGATGTCCTATTCCAGAGATCATTGTTCCTTCAAAAGTAGTGCACTTTTTCCTTAATAACAAAAACTTAAAACTTATCAGGAAGGAATCCAGCAGCAAGTAGAAAAGCTTATCGACTCACTACAATTTGCATACAGGCCTCGTAGAGGTGTTGATGATGCAGTGGTCACTCTGTTGAATTTCCTATATCGCCATCTTGATGGCACCAAAGCTCACGCTCGGCTCCTATTTATTGATTTCTCTTAAGCTTTTAATATTATCCAGCCACATCTTTTAGCTGATAAACTTCAATTTCAATTCAATTCAATTCAATTTTATTTATATAGCGCCAAATCACAACAAAAGTCGCCTCAAGGTGCTTTATATTGTACAGTAGATAGCACAATAATAAATACAGAGAAAAGCCCAACAATCATATGACCCCTATGAGCAAGCACTTTGGCGACAGTGGGAAGGAAAACTCCCTTTAACAGGAAGAAACCTCCGGCAGAACCAGGCTCAGGAGGGCGGGGCCATCTGCTGTGATTGGTTGGGGTGAAGAAGGAAAACAGGATAAAGACATGCTGTGGAAGAGAGACAGAGATTAATAACAGATATGATTCAATGCAGAGAGGTCTATTAACACATAGATGATAACAAGTAAGACTGGTTTCTGAGTTTTACAGCTGGGGTGGACGAGGCTAAGCATCAGGCTTTCAAATGAATTAAAAGTCTGTCTTGGTCTTTCGTTAATTAATAGACTGGTGTGAAAAATTGCTGCCACACCGCCCCTCGGCCTGTGCTTCGGGATTTCTGGTAGTTAGAATGACTCGGGGTGTTGATTCATTTAAACTAGCATAATCATCCTGCTGCAACCAGGTTTCTGTAAGGCAGAGTAAATCGATTTGTTGATCAATTATTAAGTCATGTACTAACAGAGACTTGGAGGAGAGAGACCTAATATTTAATAATCCACATTTCACTGTTTTACTCTTTGGTTCAGATGTGGATACTGTATTGTTCTTTCTTTGTGATTTTTATGTTTAAGTTGTTTATTGCTGGTTTTAGTTTGTTTTTTGTCTTTTTGGGAGCTGACACAGTCTCAATGGAGATGGGTTTTTGGGGGTAGCAGGAGGAGAGAAGCTGCAGAGAGGCGTGTAAGACTGCAACTCTGCTTCCTGGTCCCAACTCTGGATAGTCATATTTTGGGGGTTTAACAAATTGGTCCATATTTCTAGAAATGAGAGCTGCTCCATCCAAAGTGGGATGGATGCCGTCTCTCCTAACAAGACCAGGTTTCCTCCAGAAGGTTTGCCAATTATCTATGAAGCCCACATCGTTTCTGGGACACCACTCAGACAGCCAGCAATTTAAGGAGAACATGCGGCTAAACATGTCACTCCTGGTCTGATTGGGGAGGGACCAGAGAAAACTACAGAGTCCGACATTGTTTTGGCAAAGTTACACACCGATTCAATATTGATTTTAGTGACCTCCGATTGGTGTAACGGGTGTCATTACTGCCGACGTGAATTATGATCTTACTGTATTTACGTTTACCCTTAGCCAGCAGTTTTAAATTTCCTTCAATGTCGCCTGCTCTGGCCCCTGTAAGACAATTGACTATGGTTGCCGGTGTCTCTAGCTTCACATGTCTGAGAACAGAATCACCAATTACCAGAGTTTGATCCCCGACGGGTGTCGCGCGAGTGGGGAAAAACGGTTAGACACATGAACAGGTTGGTGGTGTACCTGGGGCTTCAGTTTAAGACTATGCTTCCTCCTCACCGTCACCCAGCCGCCCTCTTTCCCCAGCTGCTTGGGGTCTGCCGGGAACAGCTAGCGGGGCTCACGCTATCTTCGGCTGCACCAGCTACAGGGGCCTGGCTAGCTACGGGTGAATGAAGGGTGCGGCCGAGTCTCCAATTCAGTAATCCTGGCCTCCAGAGCTGCAAATATGCTACATTTGTTACAGGTATCATTACTGCTAAAGGAGGCCGAGGAGTAACTAAACATCTGACACAATGAGCAGGAAAGTGCAGGAGGGACAGGTGAAGTAGCCATGGTGCTAACGAGTCGGCTACGAGCTAAGCTAAGCTAGCGAAACAGTAAAGAGACAGTGAGTGAATACTTTGGCTATAAATTAGGCAGTGAGCACACAGAAAGGGTGATTCAGATGAAGCACGTTAAGATTATACTATGAAAAAGGGATGTGTCAAAAGATTTAAATTAAATTGCTAAGCAGAAAAGCTACTCAGAAACACCACTGTGTTTGAGCAGGAACAGGAAGTGATACTCTACCACAAAGCGAGCGAACA
Organism: Oreochromis aureus; assembly: GCF_013358895.1. Classification (NCBI taxonomy): domain Eukaryota; kingdom Metazoa; phylum Chordata; class Actinopteri; order Cichliformes; family Cichlidae; genus Oreochromis; species Oreochromis aureus. Next base: position 118,425,155 of record NC_052944.1, on the reverse strand, counting down.
CCAAGTGACAGCGCCACCAAGAGTCAGATCCCAAAATCTGCAACATTTGTGAGGTTACATTAAAAACCAATGTTTGTTAGCACAGTCGCTGGTGCCAGAGACTGCCAGTGACTTCAGTCTGAGGGTTTGAAGTTTCCATGTCTGTGTGATGTGTGGTGTGAAGGCTGCTGGTTAAACTGGGACTCACTGTTTAAAGCACTGAGTGCTCATAGAGAGATGCTCCATGAGTCCCAGTACAGACTACAAACATGGTGGAAACTTGGCTTTGATATCCACACACTCTGCACGTCTGTGAGTAACTGTGATGAAGATGTGCAGAGATCTGTGTACAAACAGGAGAAAGACTGTAAAGACTCTGTGCTTCTAACAGCCTCTGTTAACATATGTGAGGCTGTTTGTTGTTGTTGCCATGGAGCTTTTCACTGTTTGGGTCAGCAGGTCATGTGATCAGGTTTGTTCTGTGAAAGCTGGACGATGGTTCAGTGTCAGGGTTTGTTTGCATTCATCAATAAATATCTAAATAAATCAAAGACTCCATGTTTGTTCTTTCATCATGTGACCTCTGCTCATCCATCTCTGTGTGTATCAGGATACATTTAGTTCATAATACACAGAAAAATCAGAGTTATTGCCTATATTGGCTGGAAATATTCATTTCCAGAGAAAGGACACAAACAGAAGATGCTTACAGGATGTGATGTGACAACACTAATGAACTATTGATGTGTCATATTTGTCCAAGGCATATTTCATTGTTATGGAAAAAGAGAATATTATAATCATGATGACCAGTTGGAGTGGTGATTTCTATGACTTTGTGTATATAATTTGGCATTTTGTACAAATGTAGGCCAATAATAAATATATGGTATGATTTCATTCATTTCAAAGGTTTATTTGCATGACGCACAAACACACAATTGAAAAGTACACATGTATTGTGCATGAAACGAATTCAAACGTGGTGCAGATGTGTGTCACAAGTTGATCTGGCTGTAGGCTGTGGCACTCGGCCAGAGGTGGCGCTGGTTGATTCGAGTCCATGTTAGTGCACACAAAGTAAACTGCACGCTTTAGTTTTGAGCATAAAACGCTGAAACCGGAGATATAAACGTGCGAGGGGAGCGATAACGACGGCAAGAGTCTCCCGATCATTTATTCTCGCTGTCCTGTGAACAACACCGGCGTGGTGTTAATTGTTTGCTGTTTTCGCGATCGTGTCGAGCATGAGGCTATCACCAGGTAAACTCTTGACATTTTTAAACATTTTGTTGTTCAATGGCATCAAGACTGACGGAGTGTGTTTGAGATAACCTCACAAGTGTCACGGATGACATATTTGGCGTTTTTTTTGCTGTTTTGTCGGTAGCAGCTCCTGAAACGCAAGACTGCCACACATCTGTTTGACCAACGCCAGTTGATCTAAACGCCAGTTGATCTGGAACACCGGCGCACCCCGCCGTGACAACTGGAGGGAAAAAAGATCAGATGATCCACTATGAGGAGCATTTGATGACAGTAGGGAGAAAGAACTCCTTTTTACAGGAAGAGAACTCCAACAGAACCAGGATTAAAGCATTAAAATCATTAAAAAAGGAGGAGAAAAAGGCTTCTGTGGATGATGACTAAAAATAATAATTCTCCCTCTCTGTCTGTTAGAAATGATCCCTGGTTGTCTCCTCTTCACCAGGATTTTTGTGAAACAGATTCCAGCCATGTGAGCAACAGAAGATATAAGTCCAGAGATCCACTGTATTATTATACTTCCAAGTAAGCTTTAACAAAGTTGTGATTGTGACATAAATGTTTTCATTGTTGCTTTTCATGAAGGTTTTGAATACATACACCATATTATTTTTCAGTGTTTCAGTCACTCAAATTCACATTTAATTAAGCCACTCTGAGGATGAAGTAGGGAGTACTGTGTTGCTGACTCACTCTTAAAAAAGCAGTTGTCACAGTACTGGGTCTGTGACAGTGTTTTGTGTTTCTTGGCTGAATTATATTCTTAGATTATTGTTATTCGTGGTTTTTGTTCTCTTTATTGTTTTCTGCTTGTGTTATATTCTTAGTTTCTAGGATTTAGGTTTCTGTTACTTTGCCTTCCCCGTGTTCCACATCTAGTCACTCTTGTTTCCATGTTCCCTCTGTTTCTGATTTCCATCTTAGTTCTGCACTTCTAGTTTCCCAGTGTTTTTGTTCTTAGTTTCTAACTCAGGGTTTTGTTTTGTTTTGTGTGAGTTCATGTTTAAGGAGGAGCTTTCCCAGTAAATAAAGCAGCCATTCTAAGTTTACCTTTTTGTGTTTGAGTACAGCATTTGATTCCACTTCCTGCCTACAACGTCACAGCCTTGGAAGCAATCAATTAGCAATTTTCCAAACATTTTCTATTAAGCATTTGTATTTCAATGTGTATTTCAGTTTTTGACCAACTCACCATGCAGCCAGACCGGTAACGAGGTCAATATATTTCCTGCTATTTATTATACAACTCCCACATGACATATGTGCTAACCATAATCCCTGGAATAGACATGCAACACCATACACACACTTAATGGTGTCAAATTTTTTATTCACATGCTGCTCCTAAACACATCTTTTTGTGGGTCCATTTTTACCTGCAAATGTAATTGACATGTTTGACTGAATTCTAGAGTTTAAATGTAGTATTGATGCACAAATTTGTTCAGGATTTTTTTATAAAGCAGGTATTCAAATTACTTGAATCATTGCAGCTTTAATATATTATTAAATGGCAATTCAAGGGTTACTTTACTCAGTGTTTCAAGTAATTATTCATGGTTTTTCCACAGAGTGGACCAGCAGAGCTCAGAGCTTCCCAGTGGTCAGTCTGCCCAGCAGCATCAAACACAGCTGGACTCCATATTTATGGTCTGTACATGCACAACAACTACTGTTACATCTATTCTGTTCACAGTCATCTCCATGCTGCTCTTTGTAGACCAGTGGATTGTCAGTGTGTCCAACATGGATCTGATGTTTGGCTCCATGATTTCAGTCTGATTGGCTCATTCATAAATATTCTGTTCCAGCTGCTGGAGGACAACATCATCACTTTTGTGAAGAACGAGCTGAAGAAGATCCAGAAGGTTCTGAGTCCAGATTACCCAGAATGCTTAGAGAGTCAGAGAGACGATGAGGAGTTAATGCAGGGTGAAGATGAGGAACAGAGGTGGGACAGCACAGAGTCATTTGTCAAGATCACAGTGAACTTCCTGAGAAGAATGAAGCTGGTGGAGCTGGCTGAGTTTCTGCAGAGCAGTAAGAGTATTTCTCTGAACATGTAATATGCTATAAAGATGAAATATTTATGTGTGAAGAGATGGAGAAATAAGTATTTATGTTCATACTAAAATACTAACTTTGTGGCAGGAGAAATTGACATGCGCTCCATGGGGTTAAAATGATGCCAGTTTAAGAAAAAACTGAAGAAAATATTGGCATTTAAAAATAATAATGAAACACAAAATATTAACACTGATTCTGAAATAAATGTACTGAAAAATATTGCATTGCAAGTGAAGGCAAGGCAAGGCAAGTTTATTTATATAGCACAATTCAACAACAAGGTGATTCAAAGTGCTTTACAGAGACATTAAAAACAAAAACAAATAAAAAGCATGATTTAAAATTGATTAAAAAAACAGTACATAAAATCAGAACAGCAGATAAAATCAGTAGTTAAAATTTAAGTTTTGAAATTTAAGCTTAAAAGTGTGGATTTGGTGCTTTATTCAAATGCAGCTGAGAACAGGTGGGTCTTCAACCTGGATTTAAATAAACTGAGTGTTTCAGCTGATCTGAGGATTTCTGGGAGTTTGTTCCAGATATAAGGAGCATAAAAGCTGAATGCAGCTTCTCCATGTCTGGTTCTGACTCTGGGAACTGATAAAAAACCGGATCCAGATGACCTGAGGGATCTGGAAGGTTCATACTGGGTCAGAAGGTCACTGATGTATTTCGGTCCTAAACCATTCAGAGCTTTATAGACCAGCATCAGAACTTTAAAGTCTATCCTCTGACGGACAGGCAGCCGGTGTAAAGACCTCAGAGCTGGACTGATGTGGTCCACTTTTTTGGTCTTAGTGAGGACTCGAGCAGCAGAGTTCTGAATGAGCTGTAGTTGTCCGACTGATTTTTTTAGGTAGACCTGTAAAGATGCTGTTACAGTAATCAAGCCTACTAAAGATGAATGCATGGACTAGTTTTTCCAGGTCCTGTTGAGACATCAGATCTTTTATCCTTGAAATATTCTTGAGGTGATAGTAAGCTGATTTTGTTATTGTCTTAATGTGTTTTTCTAAGTTTAAGTCTGCATCCATCACTACACCCAAATTTCTCGCCTGGTTTGTGGTTTTTAGGTGTATAGATTGAAGTTCTCTGGTGACCTGTAATCGTTTTTCTTTGGCACCAAAGACTAATACTTCAGTTTTGTTTTTGTTTAGCTGGAGAAAGTTGTGGCACAACCAGTCATTAATTTCCTCAATGCATTTACCAAGAGCCTGTACAGGGCCTCGGTCTCCTGGTGACATTGTGATATATATTTGTGTGTCTTCATGTAGCTATGATAGTTTATTTTGTTGTTCTTTATAATCTGTGCCAGTGGGAGCATGTAAATGTTGAACAGAAGGGGTCCCAAGATGGAACCTTGGGAACTCCACATGTGATACTTGTCTGCTCAGATGTGAAGTTACCTATTGATACAAAGTATTTCCTGTTTTCTAAGTATGTTTTGAACCAGTTTAGTACAGTTCCTGAACGACCTGCCCAGTTCTCCAGTCGTTTGAGTAATATGTTGTGGTCAACTGTATCAAATGCTGCACTGAGATCCAGTAAAACTAAGACTGACATTGTTCCACTGTCTGTGTTCAGACATATGTCATTAAACACTTTGGTCAGAGCGGTTTCAGTGCTGTGGTTCTGTCTAAAACCTGACTGGAAGGCATCATAGCAGTAATTCTGTTTTAAGAAGTAATTGAGCTGTTGAGAAACTGCTTTTTCAATGATCTTACTTAAAAATGGGAGATTTGAGATCGGCCTGTAGTTGTTCATTTGTGTTTCGTCAAGATTGTCCTTTTTCAGTATAGGTTTAATTACAGCAGTTTTTAGTGGTTCTGGAAACACACCTGACATTAAAGAAAAGTTGACGATCTGTAACAGGTCTGACTCCAAAGTCTTTGAGACCTTTTTGAAAAAACTTGTTGGCAGGACATCTAAACAGCAAGAGGAGGAGTTCAGTTGACCTAAGATGTCCTCCAGGTCTTTGCTGTTAATAGGGTGAAACTGTTTGATGGTGTTTAAACAGTTTTTCGGTGGACACAGTATGTATCCTGAATCTGCTGTTGATGTACTAATTGCTTGTCTAATCTTTTGGATTTTTTCTGTGAAGAATTTGGCAAAGTCATTGCAGGCCATGGTCGAATGAAGTTCAGCTGCCACTGACACAGGAGGGTTTGTTAGCCTGTCAACTGTAGAAAATAAGACCCGAGCGTTATGACTGTTTTTAGTGATGATGTCAGAGAAGTAGGACCTTCTTGCACTCCTCAGTTGTAAATTATAATTGTGAAGTTTCTCTTTATAGATGTCATAATGAACCTGGAGGTTTGTTTTTCTCCATCTGCGCTCAGCTTTCCTACACTCTCTTTTTTCATTTTTCACCAGTGTGGAGTTTCTCCATGGAGACTTCTTCCTTCCAGAGATAACCTTCACCTTAATGGGAGCAATAGTGTCCATTACATTTAACATTTTACCATTGGAGCTAGTGACGAGCTCATTGACTGAACCTCTGGACAGGTCAGGTGTTAATGGGAAGACCTGGTTAAAGATCTCACTACTGTATTCAGTTATACACCGTTTTGTGATCACTGCTGTTGATATATTTGTGTGGGCTGAGATTTTACTTTCAAAGAAAACACAGTAATGATCAGACAGGCCCACATCAGACACAGTAACCTTTGAAATGCTCAGGCCCTTGGAGATCAGTAGGTCAAGAGTGTGTCCTCTATTATGTGTGGCCTCTGTTACATGCTGACTCAGCCCAAAGTTGCCCAGAGTGTTACTCAGGTCTTTAGTCCCTTTTTCCTGAGGGTTGTCCACATGGATGTTAAAATCCCCAACAATAATTACACAGTCGAAATCAACACAGATCACAGACAGCAGTTCACTGAGGTCATTAAAAAAGTCTGTGCAGTGTTTGGGAGGCTTGTAAACATTAAGAAACACAACTTTGGATGGGGCCTTCAGCTGTAAAGCCACATATTCAAAAGACTGAAAACTTCCAGGAGATAGATGCTTACATTGAAATGATTCATTAAATAAGACAGCCACCCCTCCTCCTCTCCTGCTCACCCTGGCCTCACTGATAAAACTGTAGTTAGGAGGGGTCGACTCGATGAGAACAGCTCCACTGTTACTTTGGTCCAACCAAGTTTCAGTTAAAAACATAAAGTCAAGGCTGTGCTCGGTGATTAAATCATTAATTAAAAATGTTTTCCCAGCTAAAGATCTAACGTTTAATAAAGCCAACTTAAGTGTTTTAGAGGTATTATTTGCCCCCTCGTGTTTGGGAGCAGTCTGTGGCACACAAGGTATGTTTACTATATTTAAAGATCTTTTAGAGTGCAGCTCTCTGTGTTTTGACCAGGCCACGTCTCCTTCTGTCACCTAAAAGTACAGAAATTTTAAAACCTTCTAGTAAACAGGGTCCCAGCTTCTCCTGGGAAAAGTCACCACTGTCATAATCCTCGCAGCCCGGACCCTCCACACATCACACATCAGACTGCGGAGACAGAGCATGAAGGTGGTAAGGAGGAACTAAGGGGGGCGAGGCTGGGCAATGTAACTTCGATTGCTCTGTTGAGAGCGGGGGTCGATGGTCGATGGTGACAAAATAATTTAATTAAATACACCATTAAACAATTAATTAAATGTGTCAATAATTAATTAAAATTGAAATTAATTAATTAAATAAATATTTATGACACATTTAATAAAATTATTATTGACACATTTAATTATTTATTTATTTCCCATTTTAATTGATTAATGACACATTTTTTAAATTCATTTTGGCAGTCTTGACTCCAGCGGCTCTCATCATGAATTCATTTTATCATGTCAGCCTCACCCATCAAAGCTAGGAGGTGGGATTGCAACTCGTCGAATATCTGATTGGTTACCGTGCAATGTAAGTCAAGACAGGTCGATCCTAGATGATGGTCAACAGAACATCTGGCACAGGACAGCTGTGATGAAAGAAACGGAAGAAGTTTCTCCAAAATGTTGGACCAAGAAAACTCAGCTTGGTCCTGATGGTCTCCCTCACCAGTTTTCCCCCAGGGTGAATGTAACTGTTGATTATAATTATTAAATGAAAAGAACAATTTACACATCTTTTCTAAAGTCATTGCTTTAGAGAGGGGAAAATCAACAGACCTGGCGTAGATGGCACTGTTTATGTGATGGCATGCCAAATCTGGCCCGATTGTGCTTTGGTTTATGTGACCCAGGCTCATAGAAAACAGGTCTGGTCCGGATCCGGCATCAAGCTGGCACTTCTGACTGAATGGTGTCATGGCAGGGTGTATGTCGATGAGATGTGGGCCAGGTCTGGCAATGATGGCGCTATTTATGTTCCTATTTTATTTAGAAGACCCAAATGCTATGTCGCAAAGCTATACTGCTGTGGTAGCCAACGTTTCAAATGCAGGTTTGACAGGTTTGTGAGTGTACACTTTATCCCATACCTCGTTAGGGTTTCCTCACGTTTACCACTGGGTAGCTGTAGCTCAGGTGGTAGAGCAGGTCACCTACTGATTGGAAGGTTAGTGGTTTGATCCCTGGCTTCTCCAGTCTGCATGTCCTGAGTATGAATGTAGTTGAGAAGTACTCAGTTTATAGAAAGTAGGTGAATGTGGCATGTTGTCTAGAGCAATTTGAGTAATTTGTGAGAGTAGAAAAGCGCTACATAAGAGTCAGTCCATTTACTGTCTGAGCAGAGCTTTTGGTGGGCCAGATCTGGGCCCTACCAATTTTGCTATGGGGCTATGAGCAAGCACTTTGGCAACAGTTGGAAGGAAAAACTCCCTTTCAACAGGAAGAAACCTCCGGCAACACCAGGCTCAGGGAGGGGCAGGGCCATCTGCTGCAACCGGTTGGGGTGAGGGAAGGAAGACAGGAGAAAGACATGCTGTGGAAGAGAGACAGAGATTAATAACAGATATGATTCGATGCAGAGAGGTCTATTAACACATAGTGAGTGAGAAAGGTGACTGGAAAAGAAAAACCCAATGCATCATGGGAATCCCCGGCAGCCTACAACTATTGCAGCATAGCTAAAGGGGGATTCAGGGTCACCTGGTCCAGCCCTAACTATATGCTTTAGCAAAAAGGGAAGTTTTATGCCTAATCATAAAAGTAGAGATAGTGTCTGTCTCTCAAATCCAAACTGGAAGCTGGTTCCACAGAACAGGAGCCTGATAACTGAAGGCTCTCCCTCCCATTCTACTTTTAAATACTCTAGGAACAACAAGAAAGCCTACAGTGCGAGAGGGAAGTGCTCTCGCACTGCTCTCTCTTTTTAGTCCTTATCAGTACTCTTGCTGCAGCATTTTGGATTAACTGAAGGCTTTTCAGGGAGTTTTTGAGGACATCCTGATAATAATGAATTACAGTAGTTCAGCCTAGAAGTAATAAAAGCATGAACTAGTTTTTCAATCTGAGACACAATGTTTCTAATTTTAGAGATATTGCTCAAAAGGAAGAAAACAGTCCTACATATTTGGTTAATTTGTGCACTGAAGGACATATTCTGGTAAAAAATTACTCCAAGCTTTCTCACAGTGTTGCGGGAGGCCAAGGTAATCCCATCAACAGTAGGAATGTGGTTAGATACCATATTTCTAAGATTTTCAGAGCCGAGTACAATAACCTCAGTTTTATCTGAATTAAGAATCAGAATGTTAGAGAGTTAGAACCCCACTTTTCAGTTATTCACTTGTAAAAAATGTTTGGAATCATGTATGATTTTCGTTCCACTTCTCACGTGTACACCACTTTGTATTGGTCTTTCACGTGGAATTCCAATAAAACTGATTCATGTTTGTGGCTGTAATGTGACAAAATGTGGGAAAGTTCAAGGGGGCCGAATACTTTTGCAAGCCACTGTAAACCCACACAAAACATGAGAACACAAAACCTGAGAACAAAAGCCTAAACCAGAATCACCGAATAATAGATAAATAATAATAATAATAATCACCATCAGCAAAGCACCAGAGAAACAAAACGATCATTCAAAAATAAACCAAAACACAAGAACTCAAAATGCTGGGTCGAACCAACCCAGAACCGTGACGGTTGTGTTCCAGCTACAGGGGAATCACACTCCTCAGCCTCCCTGAGAAAGTCTATCCCAGGGTGCTGGAGAGGAGAGTTCATCCTTTAGTCGACCTCAGATACAGGAGGAACAATGCGGTTTTCATCCTGGTCGTGGAACACTAGATCAGCTCATCATCCTCTCAAGGATACTTGATGGTTCTTGGGAGTTTGCCCAAACAGTCTATATGTGTTATGTGGACTTGGAGAAGGCATTCAACCGTGTCCCTCAGGGGGTCATGTGGGGGGTGCTCTGAGAGTATGGGGTGTCTGGCCCATTGCTATGGGCCATTCAGTCCCTATACAACCGTTGCAGGAGCTTCATCCGCATAGTCGGCAGTAAGTCAGACTCGTTCCTGGTGGGTGATGGGCTCGGCCAGGGCTGCCCTTTGTCACCAATTCTATTGATAATTTTTATGGACAGGATTTCTAGGTGTAGGCAAATGGCAGAAGGCTTTCACTTTGGTGGTCTCAGGATCTCATCTCTGCTTTTCGCGGATGATGCGGTCCTGTTGGCTTCATCGGGTGGTGGCATCCAGCTCGCCTTGGAACGGTTGTTCACGAGTGACGGGAGAAGGAGATCGACAGACGGAGTGGTGCTGAGCCTGCAGTGATGTGGACGCGGTACCGGTCTTTTCTGATGAAGAGAGAGCTGAGTGTAAAAGCCAAGCTCTCAATTTACTGGTCAATCTACGTCCCTACCCTCACCCTATGGTCACGAGCTGTGGGTGGTGACCGAAAGAACGAGATCGCGGATACAAGCGGCGGAAATGGGCTTCCTCCAAAGGGTAGCTGGCCTCTCATAAGAGATAGGGTGAAAAGTTCGGCCACCTGTCAGGGGCTCAGAGTAGAGCCACTTCTCCTTCACATCGAAAGGAGCCAGTTGAGGTGGTTCGGGCATCTGACAAGAATGCCTCCTGGGTGTGAGGTGTTCCGGGCATGTCCCATTGGGAGGAGGCCCGGGGCAGACCCAGGACACACTGGAGAGACTATATCCATCGGCTGGCCTGGGAACGCCTTGGTGTTACCCCGGACAAGCTGGAGGAGGTGGCTGGGGAGAGGGAGGTCTGGGCTTCTCTGCTTGGGTTGTTGCCCCCGCAATCCACCCCGGATAAGCGGAAGAAGATGGATGGATGGATAGATGGATGGAAGTTAGAGGCCATCCGGGTCTTATGTCTTTAAGACATTCCTGCAATTTGTGTGTTATCTGGCTTCATGGACAGGTAAAATTGGGTGTCATCTGCATAGCAGTGAAAATGTATGCTATGTCTTCTGATGATACTGCTTAAGGGAAGCATGTATAATGTAAACAGAAATGGTCCTAGCACTGAACCCTGTGGAACTCCATAATTGACCTTAGTGTGTGAAGAGGACTCTCCATTTACATGAACAAATTACAGTCCATTAGATAGATTTGATACAAACCACTACAGTGCAGTACCTGTAATACCTATGGCATGCTCTAATTACTCTAATAGGATATTATGGCCAACAGTATCGAACGCTGCACTGAGGTCTAGCACGACAGGCACAGAACAGAGATGAGTCCACTGTCATAGGCCATAAGAAGATCATTTGTAGCCTTCACTAAAGCTGTTTCTGTGCTGTGATGAGCTCTGAAACCTGACTGAATTAGCTGAATTAGCTAAGACGGCTGGATCTAGAGATGGCTTTTTAAGTAACGGTTTAACTACTGCTAACTTGAAGGCCTGTGCCCACATAGCAAAATTGGTATGGCCTATATCCCGCCCACACAATATGCCCAGATGTCAGCTTAATGTGTACCTTATACAAGCCATGTAATAACAACATGTGCCGGAAAATAACAGTGCAAAAGTAACATGACAAAACCCATTTCAGACAATGCATGTCCCTTACTATAACACTGGGTCACTTTTTGCAAAAAATTTTTGTGCAATTTTGCATGCTGTTTTTTTTTAATTTTATTTAATTTTATTTTTTTTATTTATTTATTTATTTATTTATATTTTGGGGGGTTAAACAGAGCATTCTGTGTCCTGATTGGCTAAAGGCCAATGTCAATCAATCTCATGCTGTCTCCTGTACGGTACAGAATGTGTTCAGCTTACCAAATTTACATCTTACCATCTTTGCTGTCAGTGTGACTCTGAAGTACTGTACTTTATGTTTCTGAGGCTATGTTCACACAGCAGGTCTTAATGCTCAATTCCGATTTTTGGATCAAATCTGATTTTTTTGTCTGGTTATTCACACTACAAATAAAATGTGACAGCAAAAGTGCCAATTGAGTCTAATAATAGATCAAATGCTGTGTTGAGGCTGTCATTTTTAGCATAAAAAGTCTGAGAAATCAGACAGAAACTCTGTTTAATGCCTAGGTGGACGATAGATGATAACAAATAAGACTGTTCTTTGAGTTTTAAATCTGGGTGGTCAAGGCTAACCATCAGGCTTTCAAATGAATTAAAAGTCTATCTGGGTCTTTGGTTGATTGATAGGCTAGAGTGGAAAATTGCTGCCACATTGCCCCGTTGGCCTGTGCTTCAAGGTTTCTAGTAGTTCGAGTGGTTCGGGTGTGTTTATTCATTTAAACTAACATAATCATCTGGCTGCAACCAGGTTTCTTTAAGGCAGAGTAAATTCATTTGTTGATCAATTATTAAGTCATGTACTAACAGAGACTTGGAAGACAGAGGCCTAATTTTTAATAATCCACATTTCATTGTTTTACTCTTTGGTGCAGATGTACCCACATAGCAAGCAGGTCTGGCCCGAATCTGGTATCAAGCCGGCACTGCTGGCTGACTTCTGGCATGATAAGACATATGTCATGCAGATATGGGCCAGGCCTGGCATAGATGACACTCTCTATGTGATGGCATGCCACATCTGGCCCGATTGTGGTTTGGTTTATGTTGCCCAGTCCCATAGAAAACAGCTCTGGCCGGGATCCGGCATCAAGCTGGCACTTCTGACTGATTGGTGTCATGGCAGAGTGTATGTCAACTAGATGTGCGCCAGGTCTGGCAATGACGCCACTGTTTATGCGATGGCATGCCATATCTGGCCTGATTGTGGTTTGGTTTATGTGGCCCAGTCCCATAGAAAACAGCTCTGGCCGGGATCCGGCATCAAGCTGGCACTTCTGACTGACCGGTGTTATGGCAGGGTGTATGTCAACCAGATGTGGGCCAGGTCTGACAATGATGCACTATTTATGTTCCTATTTTCCTATTTTAGTTAGAAGACCCAAATGCCATGTTGCAATACTATACTCTTATGGTAGCCAATGTCTCAAATGCAGGTTTGACAGGTTTTTGAGTGTACACTTTAAAACTTAGTGAGGGTTTACTTATCTTTGCCAGTGGGTGGCTGTAGCTCAGGTGGTAGAGCAGGTCACCTATTGATCGGAAGGTTAGTAGTTCGATTCCTGGCTCCTGCAGTCTGCATGTCCTGAGTATGAATGTAGTTAGGAAGCACTCAGTTAAGTAAAAGTGTGTGGTTGGGTGAATGTGGCATGTTGTATAGCGCAGCGGTCCCCAACCTTTTTTGCGCCACGGACCGGTTTATGCCTGACAATATTTTCACGGACCGGCCTTTAAGGTGTCGCGGATAAATACAACAAAATAAAACTAGTACCGGTACCGAAAAAAAGAAGATTTATTCATAACACACGTGAAAAGACCCAGGGAAACCGAGTTAACGATAAAAACGATAACAAAATAACGCTGAAAACCAATAAAAACCCTGAAAACCATACATTTCACACCTGAGCCTCAACTCTCGCGGCCCGGTACCAAACGACTCACGGACCGGTACCGGTCCGAGGCCCGGGGGTTGGGGACCGCTGGTATAGCGCATTTTGAGTAATCTGGGAGAGTTGAAAAATGCTATACAAGAATCAGTCCATTCACTATTATGCACATGTTGTTATTACATGGCTTAATTAAGGTACACATTAGGCTGACATCTGGGGCCAGAGCTGAACTGTTCTGAGCCAGAGATGAAACTGTTCAGGGCCGGCACAGGGCCAGCAGTGTGTCTGCAACTGGCCATGTACTGGCCCATGTGTGGGCCACCTCTGGCAAACCTGACCTGGGCCACCAAAGGGCCGTCATTCTTTACGGTATGTGGGCCATGTGTAAGCACATTGTGTGGGCCAGATCCAGACCATAGCAATTTTGCTATGTGGGTAGATACTGTATTGTTCTTTCTTTGTGAATTTTCATGATTTTGATGGATTTTATGGGATTTTTTTTTATTTTGTCCTTTTGGGAGCTGACACAGTCTCTATAGAGATGGGGTTTTGGGGGGCAATGGGAAGAGAGAAGCTGCAGAGAGGCGTGTAAGACTGCAACTCTGCTTCCTGGTCCCAACTCTGGATAGTCATATTTTGGGGGGTTAATAAATTTATCCATATTTCTAGAAATGAGAGCTGCTCCATCCAAAGTGGGATGGATGCCATCTCTCCTAACAAGACCAAGTTTGCTCCAGAAAGTTTCCCAATCATCTATGAAACCCAAATTGTTTTTTGGACACCATTCAGAAAGCCAGCAATTTAAGGAGAACATGCGACTAAACATGTCAAAGCTGGTCTAATTGGGGAGGGGACCAGAGAAAAATCAAAATAATTAATAATGAGATCTTGTGCCACTGCTACAACACTGGCCTCTAAGTCCCAAAGAGACAGGGACATAGCAAAATTTAACAAATATTAGCTGCTGGCTGGCTTGCTATGGCAAATGTTAGCATTTTACCACAACTTCACCAGATGTAACTAAAAAAACTAAATTTATGTCCAGTCGTGCGGATTAGCAAAGAAACATGACAGAAAATGATTACTTGCCTGCAGTTTGGAGGGTCCACCTGAACTTGAAGCAGCTGTTGCATATTTTTAGCCGGGTAAAGAGCGAAAGATGGCAGCTTGTTCAGCACCAGAGATGGGCAGTAACGCGTTACTGTAATCCAATTACTGTTTTTCAAGTAACGAGTAATGTAAGGGATTGCTATTGCAAAAAAATTAATTAGATTACTGTTACTTTCCCGTAAGCACACCGCGTTACTGCGTTACTAAAACCGTGATTTCTTTGAGAGAATGTCTCATGACAATGACGTAAGCGAGTGCGACGTTCGTGGCAACAGCTGTGTGCAGATCAACAATGGATAATATATCGATTGCGGGAGAGAGTATGAGCGTGCAGCATTTAAAGCGTGGAAGTACTGACCTTACTTTGGGTTTGATTCTGTAAAAAGTGACAAAGACATTAGCATCCGCTGTTCACTGTGTGGGAAGAAAGCTTCTTTTTACAGCAACCCCCCCCCCTTTAACTTCCGAGCAAGCACCGACAGTACGCTACCACGGAATGGGAAATTCACAGACAAACTCGCAGATCCTCCCACTGACCGCTGCGGCACACCTGCACCAGGGCAAACCTCCGCTTGCCCCACCCCTGATTTACAGGTGAAAATAGAGCAGCAGGACCGCTGAGTCTTTGATTTTAAAAGATCTATTGATTTATGACCTATTCAGGTTGTAAATCATGTTTTTAAAAAGTAACTAAGTAATTAATTACTTTTGAAAATTAGTAATGAGTAAAGTAATGGGATTACTTTTGGGGGCAAGTAATCAGTAATTAGTTACTGATTACTTTTTTCAAGTAACTTGACCAACACTGTTCAGCACTTGCGACAGCCTGTATAATTTATGTAAATATATGCGGGTCTGAAGCCCCACCCCTCAAGGGCACCCCAAGATGCCAAAACAGTTCCAGCAAATTGAAAGTGAAAAGCAGCAGCACTAAAAAAAACAGTCCTTCCAAAAACAAAAACTGTGAGCCTAAAAAAAACATGTAAGTGTTAGTGATGTGCGATACCACTGATTTCCTTTCTGATCTGATACCAAGAAAAATTCAGGGTGGTATCGACGATACTGATCGGATACCGATACTTTGTACAAAAACTTGTTTGTTTTACTGTATCTTTTATTGTATTTCAAATTATAGCTTCATAATGATTACAGGACATCAGATTACTTGCTCTTATCGCTTAACCTTTTAAAGCCGGTCGGAGCGGGCACGCTCCGTTTTGCGTAACTATTTTTAAATCCCGGTAGAACTCCAACCAGGTAAGCTAGCACAATAATTTTTTTTCCATATGAAACCGGAGGAGTTATACTTACATCTTATGCCATCAGCTTGTCCTAGGTCACGGTTTCCTTTCACATATAGCTTTGCAAAAATTGCATAAAAACCACTTCCAGCAACAAAAACATAATATTCCAGAAACATGCTTTGCCGATCCGATCAGCTGCTCGTAATACTTCCTACATTGGAATAGACATCAGTGTGAACTATCGCATGTCCGCCATGACCTGCCCAAAAACGGATGTGACGTCATTTTTGCGGAAATGTAGTTTTTTACCTTCAGGGCCTTATGAGCCTATGCTGGTGTTTTTAAAAGTTTGACTTTATGACTTTCTGTATCATTTCTGGGATGCTTAGAACTCAATTTGCACTGCTGGAAATAGTTTATTTTGATGCATATGCTGTTTTTTTGCAAATTTGCATTATAATATTTATTTTTGTTTTTTCTTCAGTGTATAAAAATTGTTGTCTTTCAAAAATAAAACTATGAAGACACTCAAAATAAATTTCCTGTCGTGAGAAACTATTTTGTGCAACTTTTTTGTATTTACAGTTTTGAGGGATAAGCTTCTGAAATTTCTCTAACTAGAAATATATGTTAAAAAAACAAAAACGATTTTCAAATTGTTTTGTAGTTTATTGCACTTTTTTGCAATTTATCTAATTGCTATGCACTTAATGCATACATGTTATTAAAATTTAGGCAATAATGGGTGTATTGATGTATAGCAACTTGAAATGCTCCCAAAAATGGCACTACAACATGTAAAAATATAATATAAGCTCTGGCGGACTTGGTTGGATGGTAGGTCTTAAAGGGTTAAATATACAGAATTATCATACAGAAATAAAAAAACACTGCAGTTGTGTGCCATTTGAGCATGTTGCCTGGCTGCAGCACTAAAGGACTCCGCGAGAGACGTCTGTCTCACCCTGGCAGCACCTACTGGGGTAAATCAAGGCTCAAGAGTTGGGAGTTCGTCTTGTAATCAGAAGGTTGCCGGTTCGAGCCCCACCTCGGACAGTCTCGGTCATTGTGTCCTTGGGCAAGACACTTCACCTACCGCCTACTGGTGATGGCCAAAGGGGCCGATGGCGCGGTATGGCAGCCTTCTGTCAGTCTGCCCCAGGGCAGCTGTGGCTACAACTGTAGCTTGCCTCCACCAGTGTATGAATGTGAGAGTGAATGAATAGTGGAATTGTAAAGCGCTTTGGGTGCCCAGTAAAGCGCTATATAAATGCAGTCCATTATTATTATTATCATTATCATTATTATTATTATTATTACCCCTCTCCTCTTCAATTCGCCTGAACATACGCTCGTCATATTCTGTGATATGATTTACTCTGAGGTGTTTGACGAGGTTAGTGGTGTTGCCACAACACCTCACTGTCTTGCCACATGTATCGCAAAAGGTGTCTTGGCTGTTTGTGGAGGTAAAATACGTCTGCACATGACTCCATTTATGCCCAGCCATTGTTGTGAGTGCGCACGCCAAGGGCCTGTGACACATTTATGCAGGCGTATTTCGCACATGACTATGAAAGGGGGAAGAGGAAGTAATTCCTTCCAATGTAGACAAATTTACCCTAAATTACTAAAATATCGATATTTTAATATGTGAATCGATTCTAGAACATAAATGACTGTGAAAACTTGGTTGTAAGTAGTTATTGGTGTTAATGTTAATATTTAATATTGATTTTTTCACTTTTAATACAAACTTTTTCAGAACTTTTATTTCAGTTTCAATGTCAATATTTTTTTCAGTGTCATTTCAAGCTGGCATCATTTTAACCCGATATTGCTTTTCATGAATTCTTTGCGGTATTTGCTTCTATGCTCTTTTAGGAACTCTTATTGGACTTTTTCAACTTCATCTCAAGTCTGTCTTGAAGAAGAAGTTCCAGTGTGTGTTTGAGGGGATCGCTAAAGCAGGAAACCCAACCCTTCTGAACCAGATCTACACAGAGCTCTACATCACAGAGGGAGGGACTGCAGAGGTCAATGATGAACATGAGGTCAGACAGATTGAAACAGCATCCAGGAAACCAGACAGACCAGAAACAACAATCAGACAAGAAGACATCTTTAAAGCCTCACCTGGAAGAGATGAACCAATCAGAACAGTGCTGACAAAGGGAGTGGCTGGCATTGGGAAAACAGTCTTAACACAAAAATACACCCTGGACTGGGCTGAAGACAAAGCCAACCAGGACATCCAGTTCATATTTCCATTCACTTTTAGAGAGCTGAATGTGCTGAAAGAGGAAAAGTTCAGCTTGGTGGAACTTGTTCATCACTTCTTTACTGAAACCAAAGAAGCAGGAATCTGCAGCTTTGAAGACTTCCAGGTTGTGTTCATCTTTGATGGTCTGGATGAGTGTCGACTTCCTCTGGACTTCCACAAAACTACAATCCTAACTGACCCTAGAAAGTCCACCTCAGTGGATGTGCTGCTGATAAACCTCATCAGAGGGAAACTGCTTCCCTCTGCTCGCCTCTGGATAACCACACGACCTGCAGCAGCCAATCAGATCCCTCCTCAGTGTGTCGGCATGGTGACAGAAGTCAGAGGGTTCACTGACCCACAGAAGAAGGAGTACTTCAGAAAGAGATTCAGAGATAAGGAGCAGGCCAGCAGGATCATCTCCCACATCAAGACATCACGAAGCCTCCACATCATGTGCCACATCCCAGTCTTCTGCTGGATCACTGCTACAGTTCTGGAGGATGTGCTGGAAACCAGAGAGGGAGGACAGCTGCCCAAGACCCTGACTGAGATGTACATCCACTTCCTGGTGGTTCAGGCCAAAGTGAAGAAGGTCAAGTATGATGGAGGAGCTGAGACAGATCCACACTGGAGTCCAGAGAGCAGGAAGATGATGGAGTCTCTGGGAAAACTGGCTTTTGATCAGCTGCAGAAAGGAAACCTGATCTTCTATGAATCAGACCTGACAGAGTGTGGCATTGATATCAGAGCAGCCTCAGTGTACTCAGGAGTGTTCACACAGATCTTTAAAGAGGAGAGAGGACTGTACCAGGACAAGGTGTTCTGCTTCATCCATCTGAGTGTTCAGGAGTTTCTGGCTGCTCTTCATGTTCATATGGCGTTCATCCACTCTGGAGTCAATCTGCTCGAGCAACAACAAACAAACTCACAGAAGTCTGAAATAAGAGAATATTCAGAGAGACAATTCTACCAGAGTGTTGTGGACAAGACCTTACAAAGTAAAAATGGACACCTGGACTTGTTCCTCCGCTTCCTCCTGGGTCTTTCACTGCACACCAATCAGACTCTGCTACGAGGTCTGCTGACACAGACAGGAAGTAGCTCACAGACCAATCAGGAGACTGTCCAGTATGTGAAGGAGAAACTCAGTGAGAGTCTGTCTGTAGAGAGAAGCATCAATCTGTTCCACTGTCTGAATGAACTGAATGATCGTTCTCTAGTGGAGGAGATACAACAGTCCCTGAGATCAGGACGTCTCTCCACAGATAAACTGTCTCCTTCCCAGTGGTCAGCTCTGGTCTTCATTTTACTGTCATCAGAAAAAGATCTGGATGTGTTTGACCTGCAGAAATACTCTGCTTCAGAGGAGGCTCTTCTGAGGCTGCTGCCAGTGGTCAAAGCCTCCAGCAAAGCTGTGTAAGTAAACATTTTCTCATACATGTGTTTTTAAGATGTTCATTCTACTTAGTCCTTCCACAAATCGCTACTTTGTCATGTATGTCCTAGGGATTCCGGGGGCTATGTTGTACAGGTGCATCTGCCCCTGGTAGGGTCTACCATGGTAAATAGTTCCTGGGTGAGGGACCATACAAAGAGCAATTCAGACAACCCCTATGAGAAGAACATCAAGGGAACATCAATACATCCAAGTCCGGGAAGGGTGCCCAACGCTGAGCACCTGGTGGCTGGGAACGAACCAATGTTTCATGGAGTTCAGAGCCAGTACCCATGGATTGGCAGACCAGGGTGGTGGTTCCCATCTTCAAAAAGGGGGGGCGGAGGGTTTGTTCCAACTATAGGGGGATCACACTCCTCAGTCTCCCTGGGAAGGTCTATGCCATGGTGCTGGAAAGGAGAGTCCATCCGTTTGTCAAAACTTGGATACAGGAGGAACAATGCCATTTTCGTGCTGTTCGTGGAACACTAGACCAGCTCTTTATCCTCTCAAGGATACTTGAGGGTGCATGGGAGTTTGCCATTACCCACCGGAAACAAGTCCGACTTATTGCCAGGAATGCGGAAGAAGCTCTTGCAACGGTTTTATAACAATTGAAAGGCCGTAGAAATGGGCCAGACACCCATATTCCTGGAGCACCTCCCACAGGACACTACGAGGGACACAGTTGAATGCCTTCTCCAAGTCCACAAAATACATGACAGGTTGGGACTCCACCAGGGCTGCCCTTTGTCACCAATTCGGTTCATAATCTTTATGGACAGAATTTCTAGGCATAGCCAAGTGGCGGAAGGCTTTCACTGGGGTGGTCTCAGGATCTCATCCCGGCTTTTCGCGGATGATGTGGTTTTGCTGGCTGCATTAGATGATGGCCTCCAGCTTGCACTCGAATGGGTCGCAGCGTCCCAATCTGAGGCCATGGTCCTCAGCTGGACAAGGGTAGAGTGCCCACTCCGGGTCAGGGACGAGTTCCTGGCCTAAGTGGAGGAATTAAAGTAATTCAGGGTCTTGTTCAAAGGTGACAGGCAGAATGGAGCCAGAGATTAATTGGCGGATTGGTGCTGCGACCGCATTGATGCGAATGCTGTACTGATCTGTCGTGGTGAAGAGGGAGCTGAGTGTAAAAGCAAAACTCTAAATTTACCAGTTGATCTATGTCCCTACCCTCACCAATGGATACTGTTGAGAATCACCCAATTCTTTTTTCTTCAGGCTGGAGGAAGAAACACACTCGGTGTACAACACTCAATCAACAATCACTTTATTCCATACAATTCATTTCATTCCATATAAAACTTTGATCATAATTTCGTTCAAACAGGAGCTCCGCCCAGAGAAGGTCTCCAGCAGATCTTGAAGTGTCTGACTTTTCCCCCTACTCTTATAGCTTCTTTCCTCCCTCCCCAGGGCCATGAAGTCTAAACCCTCACATTCTTTCTATCTTATGGCGCCTAAGTTACGACCTTGGCTCGTTTTTCTCCTTCTGTGAGTGAGGTGGGGCAGAAAAACTCCACTGTATGTTCTGTTCTTTTGTAATCAGAAAAGGAAGGCAATCGGGCGATCGTGGCTCAAGAGTTGGCAGTTCATCTTGTAATCGGAAGGTTGCCGGTTCGATCCCCAGCTCCGACAGTCTCAGTTGTTGTGTCCTTGGGCAAGACACTTCACCTGTTGCCTACTGGTGGTGGTCAGAGGGCCCAGTGGCGCCAGTGTCTGGCAGCCTCACCTCTGTCAGTGCGCCCCAGGGCAGCTGTGGCTACAATGTAGCTTGCCATCACCAGTGTGTGAACGGGTGGATGACTGGATGTAGTGTAAAGCGCTTTGGGGTCCTTAAGGACTAAGTAAAGCGCTATACAAATACCGGTCATTTACCATGATTCTATGCAACCAGTATTTTCTTTATAAGTCAACAGTATAATATAATACAAATCAGTATAATAGTTTCTCAATATGATGATTCTGATATATTGAAAAACAATATAATGATCCAATAATACGAGCTGTGTTTAGTGACCGAAAGAACAAGATCGCCGTGACAAGCAGTGGAAATTGGCTTTCTCCAAAGGGTGACTGGCCTCTCCCTTAGAAATAGGATAAGAAGTTCAGCCATCTGAGAGGGGCTCAGGGTAGAACTGCTCCTCCACATTGAAAGTAGCCAGTTGAGGTGGTTTCGGGCAACTGATAAGGATGCCTTCTGGGCTAGGTGTTCCGGGCGTGTCCCACTGGGAGGAGGCCCCGGGGCAGACCCAGGACACGCTGGAGAGATTTTATCTCTCAGCTGATAAGTTGGAGGAGGTGGCTGGGGAGAAGAAAGTCTGGGCTTCTCTCTTTAGTGTGCTGTCCTCACAACCCGGCCTCAGATAAGCAGGAGAAGATGGCTGGATGGATTCTTTAGTATAATTTAGGATGTGTAATAGGGTGATTTTTTTAAACCCAAAACAGCGCACTGCAGTCTGGCACCTTTAAAAAATGTTTACTGTTGAATGCAATGAAACTATCAGAGACATTTTACTCTAATCTTTATTTCTTTCTTCCTGCTGTCAAATCTAATATCAGAAATCAGGCTCTAAAATGTAGAAATGGATCTCAGAAAATTTAATTTTCAATCAGGATTCATGATTTACATTTTCATAGGTTTACAGTTTCCTTTTTATATCTAGTAAACCAGAAGTTGGAGGAGGTGGGGCCCCCAAGGGCTGTGTGCTGCCCTTCAACTTTGTTCAGGGGTAGGCAACTCCAGCCCTCGAGTGCCAGGTTTTATATGTGTACTTGACCCAACACAGCTGATTGTTTATTACCAGGCCTCTGGAGAACTACAAGACATGTTGAGGAGGTAATTTAGCTAATCATTTGATTCAGGTGTGTTGACCCAGGGTAAGATCTAAAACCTGCAGAACACCGGCACTTGAGGCCTGGAGTTGCCTACCCCTTGCTTAATTCCTCTAACTGGACAAGAGACAGCAAAGATATAAATAGCATCAGTTAAAGGATAGACTGAGGTACTGGGTGCATTATCTAATAAATATAGATTATCATGAATTGTATCTAGAAACAATAATCACGGACACTAGAATTAGGGAAGTGACACCCAGTACTATTAATATAGGTATAGAATTATTGCAAGGTCTTTACCTCTCAATGTGAAATGCCTTTAGTTG
Source organism: Oreochromis aureus (assembly GCF_013358895.1). Lineage (NCBI taxonomy): Eukaryota > Metazoa > Chordata > Actinopteri > Cichliformes > Cichlidae > Oreochromis > Oreochromis aureus. The sequence continues at coordinate 118,402,786 of NC_052944.1, read as the reverse complement.
ACTCTTGTTGTAATTTCATGCTGTAAACAAAACTGAATTGAAATGAAATGTATAGAATGTGTCACCAGGTACTGATAGTAGGTTGTTTTGTGTGTGTGTGTGTGTGTGTGTGTGTGTGTGTGTGTGTGTGTGTGTGTGTGTATTTAATTATGACTATATATACCAGCACTTCCTCTTCACTTTCTCATTTAGGTTGAACATTAGAAGTAATTTCGTTTCAACACAAATTGTTTCTTTCAGACTAAGTGGCTGTTTTCTCTCAGAGAAAAGCTATGATGCCCTGTCCTCAGTTCTTAGCTCCCAGTCCTCAAATCTGAGAGAACTTGATCTGAGTAACAACAGCCTACCAGATTCAGGTTTGAAGCTTCTGTGTGCTGCACTGCAAAGTCCACATTGCACACTGGAAAATCTGAGGTAAGACTTATATTTTTTTTATGACATAACCAATTGGTAATTGTTGATAATAAAAGCCATTTCTCAAGAACTGTGGCATTTTTCATCATTTCTAATTCACATTAAACTGCCACAAAGCAATAGCAATTCTAGCCATGCCTGAAAGAACATGCTGGCTTATCTAGAAACTCTTCGCTATACCCTGAGTATACTTTAAATATCACTGTGTACATATATTTAACTGATTTTTCTTTCCCTAGGCTGAGCATCTGTAACCTCTCAGAGAGAAGTTGTGAACTTCTGTCCTCAGTTCTCAGCTCCCAGACCTCTAGTCTGACAAAGCTGGACCTCAGTGATAACAACCTGGAGGATTCTGGAGTAAAGCTTCTGTCTGCTGGTCTGAAAAGTTCATATTGTAAACTTGAAAGTCTCAGGTCAGGAATCTGTCTTCACTACTTAGTATTATTTATAATGTGTATTAGTTGTTTTTTTTTTATTTATTTTTTAACAAAGAAACTTTCAGTAGTCTTCTGAGAAAACCATTGTTCGTGTATGGGTTGTTGGTTTGTGTGTCTGCAGTCTGTCACGCTGTCTGATCACAGAGGAAGGCTGTACTTCTCTGGCCTCCGTTCTCAGGTCTAACCCCTCCCATCTGAGAGACCTGGACCTGAGCTACAATCATCCAGGAGAGTCAGGAATGAATCTGCTTTATGCTGGACTGAATGATCCACACTGGAGACTGGACACTCTCAGGTATGGATCAAATTTCTGAAAGAGGAGACAGAACTGGAAACATTCATGTAGTGTGACATTAACAATAAAAAAAATCAACAAATAATGGCATGCAGATCATGAATACAATTGAGTTCATAGTCTAAGGAGCTTGGAAAGAAAAGCGTCTGGACTTCTTTGAGTTGCTTGAAGACATTTCACCTCTCATCCGAGAAGCTTCTTCAGTTCTAGCGTCGAATGGTGGAGAGTCCCAGATTTTAGCTCTGTGGGAGTAACCCACTGAGAGGGACAATGGACCCCCCCAATGATCCTCTAACTAATCACATGAGCCAATGTGTGAAAATGGGTGTAGGTCACAATCAGCCAGGGTTTTGGGTGAGCTCATTGTGAAACCTGGCCCCACCCTATCATGTGATTTCCTGAGGTCAGATGGCCCAAGATGTGAGTGGGCGTTGAGGCGTCTGGGAAGGGATCTCAAAACTGGATTATAGATGGCAGACAGTTGGTCTTCTAAACCACAGCCTCTGTTTAAAGATGGTTGCTCACAGTGGACATAAATGGCTTCTTTTAGTCCTCTTTCAAACCATCTGTCCTCTCTGTCCGATGGTCGCTCACAGTGGACATAAATGGCTTCTTTCACTCCTCTTTCAAACCATCTGTCCTCTCTGTCCAAAATGTGAACATTGGCGTCCTCGAAAGAGTGACCTTTTTCCTTTAGATGCAGCTGGACAGCCGAGTCTTGTCCTGTGGAGGTGGCTCTTCTATGTTGTGTCATACGTTTGTGAAGTGGCTGTTTGGTCTCTTCAATGTAGAGGGCTGGGCATTCCTCCCTACACTGTACAGCATACTCCACATTGTTAAGTTTGTGTTTAGGAGTTTTGTCTTTGGAATGAACCAGTTTCTGTCTGAGTGTGTTGCTGAGTCTGAGGTAAACTGGGATGTCATGCTTGGAGAAGACCCTCCTGAGTTTCTCTGATACACCGGCTACATGATGACAATGTTGTTGCGTCTGTCTTTCTTATCCTCCCTAGTTGGTCTCTGGTCTTCTTTTCTGTGCATTTTTGCTGCCTTGATGAAGGCCCAATTAGGATGACCGCATGTTTTAAGCGCTTCTTTTACATGTGTGTTTTCCTCCTTTTTCCCTTCAGGCGTAGAGGGAACACTCTCTGCCCAGAGATGTAGAGTCCTGATTACTCAAAGTCTGTGATCCAGAGGGTGGTGGGAGTCAAAGAGGAGGTACTGGTCCGTGTGTGGGGGCTTCCGGTAAACTTCGATGTTGAGGTTGCCATTCTCTTCAATGTGCACAGCGCAGTACAGGAAAGGCAAACAGTTATCCTTTGTGTCTTCCCTGGTGAACTTGATGTTTTTATCCACAGTGTTAATGTGCGCAGTGAAGGATTCCACTTCTTGAGTTTTGATTTTGACCCAGGTGTCGTCTACATATCTGTACCAGTGGCTAAGTACTCTCCCTTTAAAAGAGCCAAGAGCCTTTCTTTCCACTTCCTCCATGTAAAGGTTGGCTACAATAGGTGACACCAGGGAGCCCATGGCACAGCCATGTTTTTGCCTGTAGAAACCTTTGTTGTATTTGAAATATGTTGTAGTAAGGCAGGGGTCTAACAGTGTGCAAATCTGATCAGGGGTGAAGTTGGTTCTATCTTCCAAAGAGCTGTCTTCTTGTAACAATGTGGTGTATGCTGTACAGTTTATCGAGGAATGCCAAGACCTCTACATTGGAGAGACCAAACAGCCACTCCACAAACACATGGCGCAACATAGAAGAGCCACCTCCATGGGACAAGACTCGGCTGTCCATCTGGATTTAAAGAAAAAAGGTCACCCTTTCAAGGACGCCAATGTTCACATTTTGGACAGAGATGACAGATGGTTTGAAAGAGGAGTAAAAGCGGCCATTTGTGTCCACTGTGAGCGGCCATCTTTGAACAGAAGTGGTGGCTTACGACACCAACTGTCTGCCATCTATAATCCAATTTTTAGTTCCCTTAAAATAGAATAGAATAGAATAGAATTCAACTTTATTGTCATTGCACATGCACAGGTACAGGGCAACGAAATACAGTTTGCATCCATCCAGAAGTGCTTTAGTGATATAGATATATTACAATATATATTAGCAATAATATAGATATGTAAGTATATTACAGAAATGGGTCTATTATGGTATGTTATAATGTACACGGTATGAAGTATGTTGTGAATATTCTATAACTATAGGTATGTACAGGCTGTAGTGAGTACAAGCTATGTACAGGCTATGAACAGGATATAAATATGAGAAACTATACAGAATATGAAATAAAAACTATACAGAATATGAAATAAATAACTTTACAGAAATCTGAGTTATACAGTTATACAGAAATGGGAACTATGCAAGTTGTAAACAGTTGTAGGATTAAAAATTATTGTATGTACAGAATGATTATTTACACAGAGCTATACAGTAGTGCAGTTAAGATAAGTGAGGGTGTGGATAATTTCTACAGAGGCTATATAAAGTGCTAGTGGTTGTGAGTGGTGGTTCAGTCCATGTTATTATTGTGTGTTTGAGGGTACGGTTGTCCATTGTGGGTGTGTGTATGTTCAGTCCATGTGTTAACGTGGGTCAGATGTCAGGAGGCAAAGTTCAGGAGTCTGACAGCTGTAGGAAGAAGCTGTTCCGGTACCTGGTGGTCTTAGTCCGGAGGCTCCTGTAGCGCCTCCCAGAGGGCAGGAGGGTGAAGAGTCCATGTGATGGGTGACTGGGGTCTCTGATGATTTTCCCAGCCCTTTTCAGACACCGCTTCCTGTAGATGTCTTTTATGGCAGGAAGTGGTGCTCCGGCGGCGATGCGCTGGGCAGTTTTCACGACCCTCTGCAACGCCTTCCGGTCCGAGGCAGAGCAGTTCCCGTACCAGACTGTTATACAGTTGGTCAGGATGCTCGATGATGCAACGATAGAAGTTCACCAGGATGTCTGAGGACAGGTGGTTCTTCCTCAGAGTCCTCAAGAAGAAGAGGCGCTGGTGAGCCTTCTTGACCAGCTTGGAGCAGTTGGTCGTCCAGGTGAGATCCTCAGAGATGTGGACTCCCAGGAACTTGAAGCTGCTCACACGCTCCACAGCCATCCCCTTAATGTGGATGGGTGGATGTGGGTCAGCATTCCTCCTGTAGTCCACGATGAGCTCCTTGGTCTTCTCGGTGTTAAGCAGCAGGTTGTTTGTGTCGCACCACTCAGCCAGACGATCCACCTCCTCCTGTAGGCGGCCTCATCGTTGTCACTGATGAGGCCAATCACCGTGGTGTCATCTGCAAACTTAATGATGGTGTTGGAACCATCAGCAGGTCTGCAGTCATGGGTGAAGAGGAGTAGAGGAAAGGGCTCATCACACAGCCTTGTGGTACACGGTGTTCATTGTGATGGTAGATGAGCAGTGGTTATCCAGCCGGACATGCTGGGGCGGTTGGTCAGGAAGTCCAGTAACCATTTGCAGATGAGGGAACTGATGCCCAGGTCTGTCAGTTTCCTGATGAGTTGTGAGGGTGGATTGTATTGAACGCTGAACTGAAGTCTATAAACAGCATTCTGGCGTAGGTGTTGTTGTTGTCCAGGTGTGAGAGGACAGAGTGCAGTGCGATGGAGACTGCATCCTCTGTGCTCCTGTTCTGGCGGTATCTTGGTGGTGGGGGTCCAGGGTGGGGGAGACAGGATTTGAAGTGTGCTAGGACCAGCTGCTCTAAGCACTTAGTGATGATGGGGTGAGTGCTACTGGGCGGTAGTCATTGAGGCAAGATGGGTTGGAGTTTTTGGGTATCGGGACGATGGAGGTGGATTTGAAGCAGGCCGGTACCACAGCGTGGGCCAAGGACAGGTTGAATATGTCTGTCAGCACTCCTGCAAGCTCCCCAGAACACGCTCTGAGAACACGACCGGGGATACCATCAGGACCTGCAGCCTTGTGGACACTGATCCTGCTCAGCACCGCTCCTACATCGGTGGGGGAGAGAGTCAGAGGTTGGTGGTCTGGCGTCACATCTGCTTTGGTTGTGGTTGTGAGGTTCCCTTGCTCAAAACGAGCATAAAAGTTGTTGAGCTCGTTGAGGAAGGAGGCATCAGAGGATGCGGGGGAGGGTTTGGTGGTCCTGTAGTCTGTGATGGTCTGGAGTCCTTGCCACATGCGTCGGGGGTTGGAGTTGGAGAAGACGCCTCAACGCCCACGCACATCCTGGGCTATCTGACCTCAGGAAATCACATGATAGGGTGGGCCTAGGTTTCACAATGAGCTCACCTGAAACCCTGGCTGATTGTGACCCACACCCGCTTTTACACCTTGGCTCATGTGATTAGAGGATCATCAGAGGGTCCTGTTGTCCCTCTTTGGGGAGGATACTCCCACGTGGTTTAAATCTGGGACTTTCCACCATTTGACCCTAGAACTGAAGAAGCTTCTTGGATGAGAGGTGAAACATCTTCAAGCAACTTAAAGACATCCAGACGCTTTCCTTTCCAAGCTCCTTAGTCTAGTCTGCATGTAAAGACTGTGAATTTTGTCTGAATGTAGTTAGGAAGCACTCAGTTTAGATAAAGTCTGGGATTGGGCGAATGTGGCATGTTGTATAGATCACTGAGAAAGTAGAAAAGCGTTTCATCATGTTACTTTTGCACTATTATGTTTCGGTACATGTTGTTATTACATGGCTTTTTTTAAGGTACACATTAGGCTGACATCTGGGGTCAGAGCTGAAAGTTTTCTGGGCCAGCACAGGACCACCAGTGTGTCTGTAAGGGGCCTTGTGGTGGCCCATGGGTGGGCTACCAAAGGGACGTCATTCTTTGTGGCATGTTGGCCATGTGTAAACACACTATTTGGGCCAGATGCGGGCCATACCAATTTTGCTTGGGGGCATCATGTAGTGCAGTTATTTTTCTTCAGTCTTTGATAGCTTACAACTGCGCTATGCCTACACAGGTTCCACGCCCCGTTGCATCTGGGGCAGCACAGCGCTGATTGCAGAGGCGGTAATTTTTCTGTGTGCCTGTGGATAAATCTGCTGTTAAATTAGAACATGGACAGGTTTAAGATGGCATTAAAACACATGAAAACAAAGCTGCACTCACTCACAGGACAGAGGTCATGTACAGTAACCACGCTGACACCAAAAGGAGAACAACAGCTAGCAGCAAAGGCAGGGAGGTGTCCTTTCCAACTAAACACACGAGGAATATAAAGATAACGAAGGTCACAGTTTGAATCATTCATATTTCATTCAATACAATGGTGTACTGACAGATCCAAGATCAGTCCAAATCATCAGCAGGTTGATCCATGTATGGATTGAAGTGTATTTGTGAAAATGTTGGACTGCTCCTTTATCAGAGTCTAACAGTATGTGCGTATGAGAGAAATGTGTCCATGCTGAAAGAGACTGGGCTGGTTTCAAAGATGGCGCCTGTGTGTTTGGCATGCCGTCTGTCGCTCTCTTCTATTTGTTTTATTTTATTGTTTTTAGTCAATTTTGTGCAACATGTTAGCCCTACATTGTTTTATGATCGCCAGAAATTATTGGAAATAGGCTTATCTACCCAAGCTTTAGCTCGATTTGGAAATGACAACCAAGGCTTTCTGCCTCCCGATTTGGAAGTAACACCACCTCACTGGCGTTCCTTACCTTTGCCACTGGATGTGCGGAAGCGACGCAGGAGACGGGATAACCGTGGAGGTCACCTTGTCAAACTGAGACTCAGGATTTCTTGTTTTCCTCATGAGCTTCGCTCAATTTGTCGATCCTGCCCGCGACTCCTGGTGCCGTTGCGTGCTTTGGACCCGGTGGACTCCTGCTTGGTTCCTGTTGTGGGATCTCTTGGGAATAGTTCTGCAAAACCCTCTCCTCTCCGACATCTGCGTTTGCATGGAGTGGACTGAAAAAACCTCCGACCTGTGGATCTGGTTGTTACCGCCTCGGAAGCTCCCGAGCCAATTCCTCTCAGGTTCGGTTTAATTAACGCCAGATCAGTGGCAAATGAGACATTTATTTTGAAGGAATTTTTCTCTTCCCGTGCGCTGGATTTTCTCTGCTTGATTGAAACTTGGATTCCACCCGGTGAGTTAAGTGCCTTCTCTGAATTACTGCCAGCTGGCTGTGCCTTCTTTAGTGTTCCGAGAGTTTCTGGTCACGGAGGAGGGCTAGCTGTTGTTTTTAAGGCACATCTTGACTTTAAGCAGCTATCCCCATCGACACGCCACACCAGTTTTGAACTCTGTTTGTGCAAACTGGACCACTCGTCTTCGCTGTAAAAAACAGGAGAAAACTTAATCAACAAAAATGGCTTCTCACGCCTACTAGGCTGCTGCAGTGAAGAATATGTACAAGGTGAACAAAATACACGAGTGCAACTTGACAAGACTATTTACCACTATTTACAACTTAAGATTCTAACACCAGACACACGAGTGGAACATGGTGGATACACAGACGGACCAGCAACCACAAAGACAGAAGACGCAACTTAAATACACACAGAGAAACACAGGAGATTACACACAGGTGGGGGAACACAGCTGGGGATAATCAACCAGACGAGAGACAGAGGTAAAACTGAACACACTCACATGAGACGCAGACCTTCACAATAAAACAGGAAACGAGAACACTACACCAAAACGCAGACCTGACACTGAGAGACAGACAGACAGAATGACACATGGAACCTGAACTAAACTAAACGTGAGATACAACCGAGAACAAATCCTTAAACATGACATAAAACAAAACACTGACAACATTAAATCATAACATTTCCCCCCACCCAAAAATCAAACATTTAACCCCAAATGAAATGTTTGATTCATGACCTAGAGAGGACATCAGCCATGACGTCTTCTAAGCCCTTTTTGTACCGGGTGTCAATGTTGTAGTCCTGGAGGAATAAGGACCAGCGCACAAGGCACTGGTTGCCATTCTGCAGGCGACGCTGATGGCTGGACGGGCTCCTCCAATGAAGACGAATGGCTGAAGCGGTCCCTCGGACCCTCCAGCGAAGACGAATGGCTGAAGCGGCCCCTCGGACCCTCCAGCGGAGACGAATGAAGGCTGGACAGGCCCCTCGGACCCTCCAGCGGAGACGAATGAAGGCTGGACAGGCCCCTCGGTCCCTCCAGCTGAAACAGAATGCTGAAGCGGTCCCTCGGACAGGTTAGCTGCAAGTAAAGTGAAGGACTTTGCTCAGCTAAGAGAATTGGTTCTGCTGGAAGAATTCAAAACGTGTCTTCCAGAGAATGTTGTTGTGTATCTCAATGAGCAAAAGGTGGATTCGTTGTCTAAAGCTGCTGTTCTCGCAGATGAGTTTGTGTTAACCCATCGCGCTACGTTTTCGGCTGTGCGCCGTGAATGTGCTCCATTGTCTAAACCTGCGAGGAGTTTGAGGGTTTCTCCTAAGCGTCAAACGCACCCTGATCAGGTTCCCATGACTGTCCGAGAATGCTGTTATTGCCATGATACTGGCCATCTCATTGCTAATTGCCCGTCACTTCGTCGCAAAGAGCAAATTCACACATTGAAAAAGCCAAAAAGTGTTGGTTTCGTTCGGTCAGTTTCTACTCCTAACCCCGTCAGTGATGAACCAGGAAATGACAGTCTTGACAGCAGTTACCGACCTTTCATTTCACAAGGGTTCACCTCACTGACTGGGAAAGAGGAGGATCGCGTGCCGATTGTAATTCTGCGTGACACTGGGGCTGCCCAGTCTCTCATTTTGGAAAGTGCATTGCCTTTTTCAAGTAGTTCGTTTTGTGGTGCTGATGCTCTCGTGTGGGGAGTGAAAATGAGTGTGTTACGAGCTCCGCTGCACAGAGTCTTCCTACAGTCACCTCTCGTTTCGGGCCCGGTAACAGTTGGGGTGCGCGCTCGCTTGCCCGTGCAGGGGGTTACTATGATTCTGGGGAATGATCTAGCCAACGGTAAGGTTTTCCCGATCCCTGAAGTAATTGAAAACCCCGTCGACGATTTTGTTTTTGTTTCTGAACCTGCTGCTGACAGTCTGCCCTCTGTTTTTCCTGCCTGTGTTGTCAAGCGCGCCCACAAGCGCAAATACGGTGATGTTGACTTGTCTGACTCTTTTCTATGTTCTGAAGCTGTTCCTGAGAAAGCTGAACTGCCTGTGGAAAAAGCTGAAAAATGTGTGTCTGAGAAAATATTACCTGCTGCACCTGACCTGTCTCTTGAGGTAAACAAAACAGATTTTATGCGCAACAGAATGACCCGACTTTGGCCAATTGTTTACTCGCCGCAAATTCCAGCGATCAGAATCCCCGTGTCTACAGCATTGAAAATGACGTGTTAATGCGCAAATGGCATCCTCCCTCATCTAGTGATCTAGGCTGGAACGTATTTCAACAGGTAGTTGTACCGCAAAAATTCCGTCCCCAGGTACTCAGCCTCGCACATGACAGTTTCTCTGGACATTTAGGAATTAGGAAAACTTACCATCGTATTCTGCGTCACTTCTTCTGGCCAGGTTTGAAGTCTGATGTGACCAAGTATTGCTGTTCTTGCCATGTTTGCCAGGTCAGTGGGAAACCCAACCAGGTTATTCCTCCCGCTCCATTGCATCCAATCCCGGCTTTAGGAGAACCATTTGAGCAAATAATCATTGATTGTGTAGGTCCGCTTCCAAAAACAAAGTCAGGACATCAGTACATCTTGACTTTGATGTGCGCCGCCACACGCTTCCCCGAGGCTATTCCGTTACGCACTATCAAAGTCAAAGCCATCGTCAGAGCATTAGTACACTTTTTCTCCACTTTCGGTTTGCCAAAATCAGTTCAAACGGACCAAGGGTCTAACTTCATGTCCAAGATTTTCGCTCAGGTATTAAAATCGCTGTCCATCAAGCATCAAAAATCCAGTGCGTATCATCCCAAATCACAGGGTGCGCTTGAGCGTTTCCACCAAACTTTAAAAGCCATGATGAGGAAGTTCTGCCTCGAGTCAGGAAGAGAGTGGGACGAGGGTCTGCCACTTCTCCTTCTAGCGGTGAGAGAGAGTGTGCAGGAGTCTACGGGTTTCAGTCCCGCAGAGCTGGTGTTTGGACACACAGTGCGTGGTCCCCTGCGCCTGCTTAAAGAAAAATATCTGTCCGACACAGCTATCTCCGAGCAGAGCATATTAGATTACATAAGTTGTTTTAGGGAGCGTCTCCATAAAGCATGCGAAATTGCACGCGAGGCTCTTTCCGCGTCTCAGGAGAAAATGAAAAAGAAATTTGATAAAAAGTCTGTGCAGAGGAAATTTGAAGTGGGTGACAAAGTGTTGACTCTCCTACCCGTTCCTGGATCCTCTCTCCAGGCAAAGTTCTGTGGGCCCTATACTGTTCAAGAGAAACTGAGTGACACAGATTATGTTATAGGTACCCCAGACCGTAGGAGAAAACGTCGTGTGTGTCATGTTAATCTGATGAAGCCTTATTTTGTTCGTGATGCAGGTGTAAACTCCTCTTCATCCCCCGCTGCGCCGTCTACCGTGCCGGAAGTTGTGCCAGCATCTCCGTCACAGTATAGCCCAGAAAGTGATGGTTTAGTTTTCGTTTGTGCTGAGGGTTGCTCCCGACTCGGAAACTCTGAAATATTGCATAATTTAAAATCCCACCTAAAACATTTAGACGAGGCTGCCCAGAACGATGTGTGTTCTCTGATCAATACTTACCCATCCCTGTTTGCTGACACTCCGTCTCGCACTACTGTCCTCGAACATGACATAGATGTAGGTGACCACCCTCCGATCAAACAACACGCTTATCGTGTTAACCCTACCAAACGTGCACTTTTTCAGCAAGAAGTTTCCTACTTGCTGGAAAATGGTCTAGCTGTCCCTAGTTCTAGTTCATGGAGTTCCCCATGCCTTCTTGTGCCGAAGGAAGACAAAACCCCACGTTTTTGTACTGATTTTCGAAAAGTGAACAGTGTGACCAAACCCGACTCCTATCCTCTTCCCCGCATGGAAGATTGTGTTGACAGGGTTGGCTCCGCAAAGTTTGTCACCAAGCTGGATCTATTAAAGGGTTATTGGCAAGTTCCCCTCACTCCACGTGCATCTGAAATCTCCGCTTTTGTCACTCCTGATCACTTCCTCCAGTACACCGTCATGCCTTTTGGCCTTCGAAATGCCCCTGCCACATTCCAACACCTTATGCACATTGTCTTAGGTGGTGTCACAAACTGTGAAGTGTACTTAGATGACATTGTAGCTTATTCAGAGACTTGGTCAGAACACCTTGGAACACTCACTGAGATTTTTGAAAGATTAAAAGAGGCATCCCTTACCCTAAATCTTGCCAAATGTGACTTTGTTAAGGCCACTCTGACTTATCTAGGGAAGCAGGTGGGTCAGGGACAGGTGCGCCCCCTTCTGGCCAAAATCCAGGCTATCCTAGATTTCCCTGTGCCTCGCACTAGACGTGAACTTCGCCGGTTCCTTGGACTGGCCGGCTATTATCGTGGCTTCTGTAGGAATTTTGCAGATGTAGTTGCGCCTCTCACCAGTCTCACAAGTGTATCAAAACCATTCGTATGGTCGCCCACATGCCAGAATGCTTTTGAGTCTGCCAAAACTCTCCTCTGCAGCACTCCGGTACTTGCTGCTCCTGATTTCACACTTCCTTTTAAACTCGAGGTGGATGCCAGCGCCAACGGTGCAGGTGCGGTGTTGTTGCAAGAGGACAAGCAGGGTGTCGATCACCCACTTGGTTATTTTTCGAAGAAGTTCAACGTTCACCAGCAAAAATACAGTACTATCGAGAAAGAAGCTCTTTCTCTGTTGCTTGCTCTACAGCATTTCGAAGTCTATGTCGGCTCTAGTTCATCACCTGTCATTGTTTACACTAATCACAACCCCCTCGTGTTTTTGACTAGGATGCAAAATTCTAACCGGAGGCTCATGAGATGGTCCCTCTTAGTGCAGGATTTCAATCTGGAGATCCATCACAAAAAAGGGACCGAGAATGTAATGGCAGATGCTCTGTCGCGTAGTTTTCTGAACTCCTAAGTGCCAAACATCTATAGGGGAGACGTTTGGTCTTGGGAAGGGGGGTGTTATGGCCCTGGCCATAATCTGTTTTGGTGGCTGTGTTTTCTTTGTCTGTATCTTTAAATCTTTGCAGGCCCTGATTGGATGAGCTGACGGCTCCTGATTGGTCCGCGGATCATGTGGCCGCTTTCAAAATCCATTACCAGCAGTTGTCCCAGGGCAGCCACTGACAGCAGCAGCAGACCTGACCCTGGCCTCCAAAACCCATGACATTTGTGCCTGTGACTTTTTGCGGTTTTCTCAGTTTTGTATATAGTGTGTACAGTAGTTTTCATTGTAAATAGCACTTTGTAAATAGCACTGGAACAGAAGGGGTGAGCTGCCTATTGTTTTTCCTTGCACTGTTTTCTCCTGTTTATCACGGTTAGGGAGTAAGGTGTAGCGCTTGTCTTTTGTTTGGTTTTTGGTTTCACATAGGGTTTAGACAGCACCTCCTCCTGACTTAGTTTGTTTTGTTTGTTATTTTGGCCTTTGTTCACCCCTGAGCTTCTCTATTCCAGTGTAGCAAAAATAAACCACCATTCATTAAGAAATTGGTTTTCTCTGTGTATGGTTTTGGGGACCAGGGCGGGGCCATCTTTTCAAACTTATGTTGCGTTCCTGTACCCCTAGACTGGGGCGTAACATGTGTGCGATTGTTTATCAGCCCCCAAAATATAATAAGGAGTTTTTATCTGAGTTTGCAAAGTTTCTTGCTGACTGTGCATCGTGGTATGACCAGATCCTTCTGCTCGGTTATTTTAATATACACATCTGCTGCCTGGAGAAGCCCCTGGCCAAGGACTTTGTGGACTTGGTGAACTCTTTTGATTTTGTTCAATCTGTTAAAGGTGCCACTTAAGAACATGGTCACACACTCTGTCCTTAATGTACTAGTCGAGGATGCGGTGTTCTCTGGCCATATGCCGATTTTATGTGACATTGTTCTTTTTAATCTTGTTGTTAAACAGGCTGTACCTGTTCGTTGTTATCGTGCTTTTGGCTCAGATACTGCAGAGCGGTTTTCCATATTGTTTGACCAACATATGTCTTATCCTCCTGAGTTGTCCAGCTTAGATGGATTATTTTCTTATTTGAATTCTGCTTGTAAATCTGTTCTCAATGTTGTTGCTCCTTTAAGATTCAGGCAGTGCAAGCCCAAGGATTTTACCAGAGCCGCTAGAAAAGAATGTAGGAGATGTGAAAGACGGTGGAAAAAGGACAGGCTGTATGTCTCTCTGGAAGCTCTTAAAACTAGCTGGAAAGTCTATCAGAGAGCAGTAAGGGCTGCCAAATACTCCTATTTTTCTCAACTTATTGCTGTCAGCTTGCATAACCCTCGTGTTTTGTATAACACTATAAATTCTGTGCCTAATACTGAGGCTATGTTCTTTTGCACTCTTCTGATGTTATGTTCAATAAGTTTCTTAATTTTTTGTGGACAACTTTGCTAGCCTGAGACCTCCTACTCTATTCATTGCCAACCCGGACATGGTTCTTGGTCAAGTTTATTTTCTGCATTTCTACCAACTGTTCTAAATGATTTAGAGAAACTTGTGTTGAAAGCTAAACCCGCTTTCCCAAAAAGGTATTTCCTACCATCGGACCTCACATTTTGAACATTATTAATACTAGTCTTTTGCCTGCTCAAGTACCTAACGAGTTTAAGCATGTAGTCATACATCCTCTAGTTAAGAAACCAGGCTTAGACAGTTCAGTCATGTCAAATTTTAGACCCATCTCTAATCTTCCCTTTCTGAGTAAGATCCTGGAAAGGATTGTTTTTACTCCATTGATTGACTATTTGAATGACTCTCAATTGTCTTAAATCTTTCAGTCCGGCTTTAAGCCCTTTTTATAGTACAGAAACAGCCTTCGTAAAAGTTATGAATGACATTCTGCCAGTGACAGAAATATAAATAATGCAGTGCTTGTTCTGTTGGACATGACCGCTGCATTCGACACAGTGGCTCATGATGATCTCCCGCTTAAAGCACTGTGTGGGAATTTCTGGTTCAGCACTTTTGTGGTTATCTGTCAAACAGGACTTTTTTGTGTTATGTTGGGGTTGGCTTCATCCTCTGTGGCCCCCTGCTTTGGGGTGTGCCACAGGGATCTATTCTTGGGCCATTATTGTTTACGCTGTATCTTCCGCCTCTTGGTGTGATATTTTGAAAACATAAAGTGCTATTCCATTTATATGCAGATGACTGCCAGCTTTGTTTACCTTTTAGTCATTCTGATAGTCTCCCAAGTCGACCTCTGCTTGACTGCCTTAGTGATGTGAAATCTTGGATGGGCAAAATTATTTTTTTAATTTTAATGATCATAAGACAGAAGCGATCTTATTTAAATCATTTCTCTGACGCTCCAGATGTTGATCTTGCTAAAAAAGCAAAAATGATATTACATTTTTTTTCAGTTTATTGCACTTTTTTGCAATTTATGTAGTTACTATGAACTTAATGCATACATATTATTAGAATTTGGGCTATAACGGTTGTATTGATGTATAGCAACTTGAAATGCTCCCAAAAATGGCACTACAGCATGTAAAAGTATAAAGATAAGCTCTGGCGGACTTGGTTTTATGGTAGGTCTTAAAGGGTAAATAGGGGTTGAGCAGGGCACTTTGCACAACTAGCGAAAAATGCTGCAGCATGAATTTTAACTGGTAGAAGGAAATTCGACCACATCACTTCAGTTTTGGCATCTCTACATTGGCTTTCTATTGAATTTAGGATCCATTTTAAAGTTCTTTTATTGGTTTTAAAATCTCTAAATGGTCTGGCACCTGTTTATTTGTCTGATTTGTTGAAGCCCCATGTCCCCATTCGTTTGCTTCGGTCAGCTGAGCAGCTGTACCTTTCAGCCCCTAAATCACGGCTAAAACTTAGAGGAGACTGAGCGTTCTCTGTTGTGGCTCCAGTGCTTTGGAATAATCTTCCTCTCCATATTAGACAAGCTACATCAATACCAGTTTTTACGTCCAGATTAAAAAGGCTTTTACCTCTGTGGGTAAATGACATTTTTATTAATTTTATTGCTATGTTTTTTTTTTGCTATTGTAATAATTGATTTATATTTGTATTGTTTAACACTTTGGTGTACCAGGTGTGTTTTTAAAGTGCTATATATGATGGATGATGATGATGGTCTGATCCCCCTCCTCACTTTCAGGATGAAGCCTGCTGGAGTCCGATGGTTAAGAGGAGGACGAAGGAAGTGTAAGTGTGTTTTTAATGTGATTCATGAAAACCACTTCAAACTGTCACATCACTCATTCACATCTCTGATGTGAGGAGTCATCATCAAAGTCATCAATCAATGAACAGATGATGGATCAATAACTGCAGCTGGATTGTGTTTGTTCTCTCCTTCAGATTCCTGTCAACTCACAATCGACACAAACACAGTGAACACAAACCTCCAACTGTCTGACAACAACAGGATGGTGACATTTGCGGGGGAGGTTCAGTCATATCCTGATCATCCAGACAGATTTGATGGTTGGTTTCAGTTGCTGTGTAGAAATGGTCTGACTGGTCGCTGTTACTGGGAAGTCGAGTGGAGAGGAAACATTGATATATCAGTGAGTTACAGAAAAATTGGAAGGAAAGGAATCAGTGATGACTGTAGGTTTGGAAGGAATGATCAGTCATGGAGTTTGAACTGCTCTGATGATGGTCCTCATTCTGTCCAGCACAATAACAGAGTAACGTTCATCTCCTCGTCCTCTGTCTCTAACAGAGTAGCAGTGTATGTGGACTGTCCTGCTGGCACTCTGTCCTTCTACAGAGTCTCCTCTGACACTCTGATCCACCGCCACACCTTCAACACCACATTCACTGAGACTCTTTATCCTGGGTTTTGGTTCTATCCTGGTTCCTCTGTGTGTCTGTGCTGAGTTGAATGTAAAGAGTGTCCTCCTGTTAGAGAAATGCTCTGTTGAAGAGATAGTTCAGTCTGTACATGTCTGTCTCTTTCACTCAGAAACTCTTTCAGATTCATGGATTTAATCAGTTGATGCTATAAATTGTTCTAAATTATTCGTTTTTAAAGATGTAAGGTACGATTGAGGCAGAAATGAGGCATGATGCGACCACGATTCTGCATTCTGTAACATTTTCCTTTTATTTACACTTGGTTGCTGTTACAACACACCTCAGCTGCATGTCCCAGCTACCACCAGCAAAAATCAACAGTATGCAGAGTGCATAGATTTTAAGCCGCTGTGCAGGTGAGTCCATCTCACCTACACTACATCACAGGCAATGCCCCGCCACATACCCACATTGCCCAAATGAGGCCGAGGAGCCATCCGCCCAACCACTTGTGGTTCACAAGTGGCTGGGCAGACATCCTACGAGTAGGATCAACTGGCGTGTAGGCCCCGCTCCCACACAAGGAGTGGGGATAGGTGCAGCAGCAGGCTGCGTTCTGTCTGTTTGCATCTTGGAGGCCAGCACAGGCACTGAAACAGTCTCCCAGCACACCAACGCCCTCAGGAAATGCAGGTGGGAGTGGTGGCAATTTCAGCCAGGACTGGATCAAAGCCACCAGATTCACAATCCTCTGTATTCCACACATGATCCAGTCTTGGAGTTCCTTCTGCTGGCAGCATGACAGCACCGCCTGTTCCAGCTGTGTGGCAAACAGCTCGGCCACCATTTGGGCCAACTCTGCTGCACTGTCCCAACTGCCACACGCATTCAACCACCAACAATCAACAGCAAGCAGAGCACAGATTTTAAGCCAGCGAGGCATGATTGTAGATGCTGTGCGGGTGAGTCTATCTCACTTGCAGCGGCATCGCAGGCAACGCCCCACCACAATGATTATTTCAGGATGTTTTTTGAGTCCTTTTAAACTCAAAAACATCTGCTAAAACAGCTTTTATATTTCTCATGTTAAGATGAGACACAACAAGAGTTCCTATATTAAAGTGTTCATATCTCCTACCATTTTACGATGCCTGCACTCACACTATTGTTTTAATAGTATGATTCAGACATTGAGTTGTCGGATGTTCATTTAGCTTTTTTTTCTTGCTAAGAATGGTATTTTGAATATATCACTTTGAAATAACAAAATACACTACAACAGGTTCAAGCACAGCTTAATAATGGTTATAGTAAGCCAGTCTCACTTTCAGCTACGAAGAGAAGATTTCGAGCTGCACGTTTGAATGGATGAGCAATTGCTAAGATGTAAGAATAAGAGAAAGAGGGTTGACTGGGCCATGAAGCACCACCATTGGGCTGCTGGAGACTGAAAGAAGGTATGATGGACTGATGAATGAGAATTTGAAATCTTCAGTTCATCAGGCAGGATTTTTGTACAACGTTCAGTGGGAGAAATGATAATTCCACAGTGGGTGGCATCAACTGTCAAACATGCAGGAGGAAGTGTGATGGTCTGGGGCTATTTTGTGGGGTCCAGGCTGTGTGACTTATAAAGAGTGAGAGGCACCCTGAACCAAAACACCTACTACAGAATTTCTTCTTGATGCATTCTCAATCATCCAGGAAAGTAAATCTCCAAAAGTTGAATCTGTTCATCTGGATGTAGCGTTTTGTGGGAGAAACGTTTCGTCACTCATCCAAGTGACTTCTTCAGTCTCAGCTGACTGCAGGTTTCTGCAGTCTGCGCCAAAAGCTGGTCCACCCCAAGGATCGGGTCCCCCGACACAGAGTAACATAGTGTACGCTGTTAAGTGCCAGGAGGATTGCCAGGATTTATATATCGGGGAAACCAAACAACCTCTGGCGAAGCGGATGGCACAACACAGAAGAGCTACCTCGTCAGGCCAGGACTCTGCAGTTTATTTACATCTACAGGCCAGTGGACACTCTTTCAATGATGAGGATGTACACATCCTGGACAGGGAAGAACGCTGGTTTGAGCGCGGAGTCAAGGAGGCCATTTACGTGAAAAGGGAAAGACCATCTCTGAATCGAGGAGGGGGCCTAAGGGTACATCTGTCACCATCTTACAATGCTGTGATTGCAGCCATTCCCCAACTCTCTGTGAATGGTACTCATGGCCATTGATCAGTGTTCCTTGATCAGTGGGTTTTGGTCAGTGATTGTTGATCAATGGTCATGGGAATTTGCATAATTATGATTAAGGAACTGACCTCCCAGCACATTGTTCCTTCTGTGGGCTGGTTTCAGTCATTATGCAAATGTACTGTTTATAAGGTTTGGGGAAACCTGCAGTCAGCTGAGACTGAAGAAGTCACTTGGATGAGTGACGAAACGTTTCTCCCACAAAACGCTACGTCCAGATGAACAGATTCAACTTTTGGAGAACTACTACAGAATTCTGCAGTGCAATGCAGTATACTCTGTTATGTGTCTAGTTTGTCAGTGGTTCATTCTACACAAAGATAATGACCCAAAACATAAGTCCAAGCTATGCCAGAACTACCTCAGTGTTACGGCCTTGGCCATAATTTGGATCATGGTAGCTGAATTTTGTTCTGTGTGTTCGGTGACTTCAAGAGTCTCTGCAGGTCTTTTCTGATTCGAGAGCTGACAACTGCTGATTGCGTCCATGATCAAGGTGCTGTTTTAAAAAGTCTCTACAGCAGTTGTCCCCATGCCTGTCTTTGGCTTCCAAACCCATCCATCTTCTTCCACTTATCCGGGGCTGGTTCGCAGGGGCAGCAGACCAAGTAAAGAAGCCCAAACCTCCCTCTCCCCAGCCACCTCCTCCAGCTCCTCTGGAGGAACACCAAGGCATACCCAGACCAGCCGAGAGATATAATCTCTCCAGCGTGTCCTGGGTCTGCCCCGGGGTCTCCTCCCAGTGGGACATGCTGTCACGTTACTGGGTCTGTTGACCCAGCGTTTTAAGTTTCAGTTTGTTGGATGTTGATGTTTAAGTTCTTTAGGTTAGCTTATTTCATTTGTTAATTAGATTCCCTTTGTGTTTTCTACCCCTGTATTTAAGTTTCCCTCACCATTTATGTATTTCATGCTGCGTCTTAGGTTGTCAAGTTTCTATCTCATTTTTCCTGTTTTATTTTGAAGGTCTGACTCTATATCAGTGTAGTGGGCTTTGCTTCCTTTGTCTCATTATGTCAGATTGGTGTCAACTGTTCCCCATGTGTTTCACTTTCCCTAATCACCCTTGTGTTAATTAGTCTGTGTGTTTCTGTTCATTCTTTGTGAAGTCGTCTGTCATTCTCGTCATGCTTCCATGTCTCCCAGTTTAGTTCTAGTTAGTTTCTCCCCAGTGTGTATTTGCTTTTTGTACCTTTTTTATCAGCCATGGCCCTAGGGTCTGGCGATGCAATTACAAAATTGTTGTTGACCTGTGGCTTACAGCATCCTGGTGCCACATGCACTTATAGACACTCTCACTCGGTGGTCAGCAGACTCCAAACTCAATCTCCGAGAGCCCTTCTCATAATATCAGGGGAGTTTAATCATGTCTCACTGAAATCCACGCTGCCCACTTTCACCCAGTATGTGACCTGCCCCACCAGAGACAATAAAACACTGGACTTGCTGTATGCCAATGCAGAAGAGGCATACAGCTCATCACCTCTCCCTCCCCTGGGCAGATCTGATCATAACCTGGTGCACCTTGTCCCTGTGTATGAGCCCTTAGTGCGCAGGGAGCCACCAGCCACCCGCACAGTACAGAGATGGTCGGAGGAGAGCGAGGAGGCTCTTAAGGATTGTTTTGAGGGGACTGTGTGGGAGGTGATCTGTGACGACCATCGAGAGGACATCGACAGCCTGGTGACATGCATTACGGACTATATAAACTTCTGTGTGGATAACACCGTGCCTACCAGGACTGTACTGTGTTTCTCCAACAACAAACCTTGGATTACCCCAGAAAGTAAAGCTGTCCTCAAGCAAAAGAGGAGGGCCTTCAAATCCAGGAACAAAGAGGAGTTAAAAAGGGTGCAGAGAGAGCTGAGAGGACTGATGAGGAATGGGAAGGATAGCTACAGGCAGAAGATGGAGAACCAGCTTCAGCAAAACAACGTTGGTGAAGTCTGGAGAGGCCTCAGAACCATCTCGGGCCACAAACATCAGAACTCTCTGCCTGGGAGGGATGTGAGGTGGGCAAATGAACTGAATCATTTCTTTAATAGGTTTGATTCAGCCATGAGGCAGTCTCCAACATCGGCTGCAGACTCACCCACCCCCACTGCTGCTGTCTCACCTCTGACACCTCAGACACTTCACACCTCCTCTACTCACCCTGCTCACTCCTCCTCACCCCCAACAACAGCATCCAATACACACTCAACACAGGGCTCCAGCCTGTCTCTCTCAACCACCCAGGTTAGGAGGGAACTGAGGAGGATTAAACCCAAGAAGGCAGCGGGTCCAGATGGCATCAGCTCGAGGGTCGTCAGGTCCTGCGCAGACCAACTGTGTGGGGTGATGGAGCACCTCTTCAACATGAGCCTGAGGCTGGGAAGAGTCCCACAGCTCTGGAAAACCTCCTGTGTTGTACCAGTGCCAAAGACTTCACGCCCCAAGGACCTCAACTGCTACAGGCTGGTGGCTCTGACATCCCACCAGATAAAGACCCTGGAGCGGCTGGTCCTAGCTCAGCTTCGGCGCCTGGTGAGCTCATCACTGGACCCACTTCAGTTTGCCTACCAACCTGGCATTGGAGCGGATGATGCCATCATCCACCTCCTACATCGTTCCCTCGCTCACCTGGAGACCGCTGGGAGCACTGTGAGAATCATGTTCTTTGATTTCTCCAGTGCCTTCAACACCATTCTTCCCACAGTCCTGAAGGACAAGCTGAAGAACTCAGGAGTGGACCATCACCTCACTACATGGATTCTAGACTATCTCACCTACCGACCACAGTATGTGAGGACTCAGGGCTGTGTGTCGGACAGGGTCGTCTGCATCACGGGGGCCCCACAGGGAATGGTTCTGGCTCTGTTGCTCTTCACCATCTACACTGCAGACTTCTCCCACAACTCCACCCAGTGCTTCCTGTAGAAGTTCTCTGATGACTCTGCAATAGTCGACCTCCTCACTGATGGGGACTGTTAAAGTGAATTGTTAAATGTTGTCATTTTTATGCTTCCCATCTCTACACTGTTTCAACTCTGTGATGAAAGGAATTCCATTGTCTCCCCCTCCCCAGCCTCTCAAGGTTCTGGGGGGAATGTAGTGTTTTATCACAAGCACATCCTTGTGAAGGTTTGTTTGATGTTTGGTAAGCTTCCTGCCCTTTTGTGGCTTCACTGTGTTGTGTCTGTGAAGGTTCTCAGTCACTGTGTTGTGCATGGTGAACCAATACAGGAATTGAATCCTATATTGGGTGTGGGGGAGATTACCATTCAATGACTAAGGATGTTGTTAGAAACAGTTGAAAGTCACGCACACAGAGAGACACACATTCTCACACACTCACTCAAACACACACACACACACACACACACACACACATACATTCTCACATGCATACACACACACATTCTCACATGCATACAGATGTTTACACATACACACACATAGTGCCTTGTCTTAGAACCATTTGAGTGGTTTATGGTGGGAGGTGCTTTTGATGTGATGTGTATTGTGTGAACTGTTTTCCCAATAAAAGGCAGCAAGTGGAGGCTGGATATGGGGTCATTTTGTGGTAGACACCGACGAGGCCTCCCTTGCAAGTAAATTGATCGATCGCTGACTGTCTTGTTTTCTTCATGATGAAAAAGTCTCTAAACTAGCGGGGCTTGTGGAAACACAGACCCAACAGGGACGACAATGAGTACAGAGGACTGACCCAAGACTTTGTGGACTGGTGCCAGCTGAACTACCTCCACATCAACACCAGCAAAACCAAGGAGCTGGTGGTAGACTTCCGCAGGCACAAACATCCTCCACTGCAACCACTGAACATCCAAGGTATGGACATCGAGGCTGTGGACAGCTACAGGTACCTTGGTGTTCATCTGAACAATAAACTGAACTGGACTCATAATTCAGAAGCCCTCTGCAGGAAAGGGCAGAGCAGGCTGTACCTACTGCAGAGACTCAGGTCTTTTGGAGTGAATGGCCCACTCCTGAAGACTTTCTATGACTCTGTGGTGGCCTCAGCCATCTTTTATGGCAACCTTCCCAAAGTGTGGGGGGTGCAGAGCCATTGCAGGGGGGACGCGGTATGAAAAGGGGGAAAAAAAACAATGCTTGGACACTGCTAGCACGGGGCTCCCACACAAACGCAAAGCAGGAGATGAAGTATAGCTGAATATGTTTCCAAACCAACTTCATTCTAAGCCAAAGACTAGAAAATATGGTGAAGAATATCTTCCCTTTGGCTTCACCTGCACAAGTGCCAAGGTAGGTCTCCCCTGCATAATTGCTTTTCCCTTTGTCGGGAGCACGCGCTGGGCATTTTTCTTGTAAAACAAAGGGGGGCCCAGCAAAAAAGTTTGGGAACCACTGTTTTATGGTGTGGTCTGCTGGGGCGGCAACTGCCAGGGACAGGAAGAGACTGAACAGGCTGATCTGAAGGACCAGCTCTGTTCTAGGATGCCCTCTGGACACAGTGGAGGTGGTGAGTTACAGGAGAATGGCGGCTAAGCTGTCATCCCTGTTGGACAACATCTCCCACCCCATGCAGGAGACTGTGACAGCACTGAGCAGCTCCTTCAGTGGGAGACTGCGGCACCCACGGTGTGGGACGGAGAGATTTTGCAGGTCTTTCCACCCCACTGCTGTCAGACTCCACAACAAAGACTTGCAGCTGATCAAACCCACACATGTGCAATAAGACTGCTACATGTGCAATTCTTTTTTCTGACAAAGTTGTACTTTTGTCAGTACAACTCTTGATCGTGGCTCAAGAGTTGGGAGTTTGCCTTGTAATCGGAAGGTTGCCGGTTCGAGCCCCGGCTTGGACAGTCTCGGTTGTTGTGTCCTTGGGCAAGACACTTCACCTACCGCCTACTGGTGTTGGCCAGAAGGGCCGATGGCGCGATATGGCAGCCTCGCTTCTGTCAGTCTGCCCCAGGGCACCTGTGGCTACAACTGTAGCTGCCTCCACCAGTGTGTGAATTGGTGGATGACTGGGTATGTGAAGCGCTTTGGGGTCCCTAGGCGGGACTATTAAAAGCGCTATACAAACACAGGCCATTTACCATTTCTTACTCAGTTGTATATAGCATTTGTATTCTATTTTATTCTATTGTATATAGAATTTTATTTTATTTTAGTGCATTCCAGTGTTTTCTAATTTCTGCTACACAACTTTGCACTTTTGCTGTAACGAAACAAATTTCCCACCGGTGGGACTATTAAAGGTCATCTTATCTTAGCTTAGCTTAGCTTAGCTTAGAACATGGTGTTCATTATAGCTAAACTTAGCTTAGCTTAGCTTAGCTTAGCTTAGCTTAGAACATGGTGTTCATTATAGCTAAACTGTGGTTTGAACAGAAGTCCAGTAACAAAACACCGCTCGGGTTCAGATCCAGATCCCCGCCCCAGGATACCCACCCCAGCCTGCCGCCTTTTACCAGGGGCAACTACAGACAGAGACACAGTCCAGCCCCTCCTTAGGAGAATCCTTTCCAGAGACCAAGCCATGTGTTATGGTGAGCCCGACCACATCTAGCTGGTACCTCTCAACCCCGTGCACTAACTCAGGCTCCTTCCCCACCAGAGTGGTAACATTCTATGTCCCAGTTGTCAGTCTTGGTAGCTGGGGTCTGGGCCACGAGGACCTCGGCTCCTGGCCACCACCCGGCTCACGATGCACCCCTACGGTTCCCCTGCAGGTGGTGGGCCTGCAGGAAGATGGGCCCATGTCCCTGTTTTGGGTTGTGCCCAGCCCCGCCCCATGAACTAATGCCCGGCCACCAGACGCTCGTCTTCGGCCTCCCTTGCCAGGCCTGTTATCCAGGTGAACTATTACCCCGAAGGTCTTCTCAAAGAGGTTTTCTGAATCACTCTTTGTCTGGTCCCTCACCCAGGACCAATTTGCCATATGAGACCATACCAGAAGGCAAAAGCCCAGACAACTTAGCCCCTTGGATCCCTGGAACACACAAACCCCTCCACAACGTTAAGGTAGCAAAACGCGGAGGTGGGCTACAAACCCTCTATGACATTTGTGTTTCCCAAGAATTTAAAAGTTTTGTAAATAGGTTGTAGATACTTTTCACTTGTAAATAGGCAAATAAACAGAGAGGTGAATTGCCTTATTATTTTCTGTACTGTTTTCTATTGTTTATTCAGTTAGGAAGTTTGGGGTAGCACTTGTCTTTTATTCAGTTTTTGTTTTACCCAGGGTTTAGGTAGGACCTCCCTTTTTGGAATGACCTCATTTCGTTTGTTATTTTGACCTTTGTTCACCTCGGAGTTAAAGCTTTCAGTTTGGTGACGATAAAATCACCTTCAACATGCAAATATTCTTCTGCGTATGGCTTTGGGGATCAGGGTGGGGTCACTTCCTTTCAAAACATCATGTTGTGCTCCTGTACTTCTGTACTAGGAGGTAATGCTCAGGAAAAAAGTACCAATTACACTATGTTTGCATTTCAGAGTGCAGTGAGACTTTAACCCTTTAAGACCTACTATAGAATCAAGTCCGCCAGAGCTTATCTCTATACTTTTACCTGCTGTCATGCCATTTTTGGCAGCATTTCAAGTTGCTATACATCAATAGAAATGTTAGAGCCCAAGTTTTATTGATAAGTATGCATTAAGTCCGTAATAACTACATAAATTGCAAAAAAGTGCAATAAAAAAAACTGAAAATCATTTTTGTCTTTCATTTAAGAGGTCTCTTCCCTCAAAACTGTAAATACACAAAAGTTAGACAAAATAGTTTCCAACTGCAGGAAATTTATTTCTAGTTTTTTCATAGCTTTATTTTTGAGATATACACCAATTTTTATATACTGCAGGAAAAATGAAAATAAATATTATAATGCAATTTTTCAAAAGAAAAAAAAAGAAGCATGTGCATCATAATAAACTATATCTTACTGTGTAATTTGAGTTCTAGGCTTCCCAGAAACTATACAGAAAAGCATGAAGTCAAACGTGACTTCACCAGAAAACCACCAGTATAGGCTTATAAGGCACTGAAGGTTAAAAAACAACAACTACATTTTCCGTGAAAATGATATCGCTTTCGATTTTGGGCAGGTAATGGCAGACGTAGGATAGTTCAAGCTGATGTTTATTCCAGCATAGGAAGCGTTATGAACAGCTGATCGGATTGGCATGGCGTGTTTCTGGAATATTATAAAAATCATGTACATCCACCTTAAAGGAACAAGAGAATAACTTTTACTCAGTGTGATTGTTTTTAATGTCGCTCTTAATTTAATCTGTTATTGGATATTGTATTTGTTTTAAATGTTATATACTTATGTGGTATGTGTATTTTGATTATTGTTGCCATGATGCCAGGTCTCTTTTCAAAATTATGATTTTCGTTCCACTTCTCACGTGTACACCACTTTGTGTTGGTCTTTCACATGGAATTCCAATAACATTGATTCATGTTTGTGGCTGTAATGTGACAAAATGTGGAAAAGTTCAAGGGGGCCGAATACTTTTGCAAGCCACTGTATGTAGGAGGGATCTGATTGGCTGCTGCAGGTCGGGAAGTTATCCAGACGAGAGCCGAGGGAAGCAGGTTCCCCTGGATGAGGTTTGTCAGTGTAACCCGTTCAAGTGTTACGCCTGTTGTTGCTGCGTTGTGTTCTGGCGTGAAAGTAAGAGGCAGGAGACAGTACTGGATCTTTGGCTCTTTACTGTACATCTGCAACACAGAAATACGAGTCTGATCTGTGTGTGTCATGCGTCTGCCAGTACACCTCTCCTCCGGCCATGCTGAAAGGAGCTGTGCCTGCAGCTTCATTAACACTACAATAATATAATAAATCAAATACAACAAATTGTTTTAAAACATTAACTTAAGCTCTCAAAAACAAAAAGCACAAAATAAATAATGTCACTGAAAAATCATCAAAAACAACTTATAAGAACAATAAACAAAATAATTCAAAAACAAATAAACAGTCAGATAAATACAATTTAATAACCAGGACCCAATATTCTAGTGCTCATAGTTCAAACATTATACTTAACATTATACTTAAGTACAATCATATTAACCGCCATCCAACAGGCAATACAACACTGTACCATAAAAACAATGAATGACAGACTGCATCTCTAAATCACGCGCCTGCCAGTACACCTCTCCTGACGAAGGAAAAAAAAGAGTGCACGCTGTTAAAAAAAAAAACTGCCGTGAGTACGCTGACAAGCCGCGAGCGATCAGGCTAACTTAGCATGCTAGCATTTCAGCTGTGTTCTAGGCTAAAACTAGTGACGGGTCCAGCAACACTGACGCACCGACGCTTGTATCAAGCTCACCTAGCGAAGCCTGTATCGGTGCGTGCGTCGCTTTAAGAAAAAGTCACGTGATCGATACAGCTGCTGTATCGCTCATTGCCAACGCGCCAAACTGTGTTTAAAAAGTACCGCATCTGTCAACGGAATGAGTCGCCACAAAAAAAAACAACAACAAAAAAATACACATCTCTCCATAACAAAACGGAGCCCGAAAGAAAAAGAATTGTTTCTGCTGTGTGGGATCATTTTGATCTTTTAACTGCAAATAAGATAATAGTTTGTCTGTCTTTGTTTCAGTGTAATCTATCAGAATAGGAAAAACAGCAATGTGAGTTGAAGTGTAAATTATTTATTTCATTTTATGCAGGTTAAATGTCGCATCTGTTCTGCGTTTCTTACACAAACAAAAGCACCTCCTCAGTGTTTAGGCATTACAGAGCCAAACATGAAAATGAGGAGACAAACACACCGAGAATGAACACAGGTCGGCCTATATTGACACTGAACAGCTTTATCATCATTTTTTTTAATTAATATGTGTTTTATTATTTTGAAATCAAGCATCTAGGAAGACTGTTCTGGACCAGGCAGTCCTGAATTAAAGGACTGCCAACCCCTTAGTATTGTGGAGAGTGTCGGAGAGAAACATTCCAAGATCAGAGGATCCTTTAACGTACTGGGGGAATAGGAAGACATCTTATCAGAACCTTTTCCACCTGGCTTTACAGCTTTTGTGTACCCCAGCTTCATCTGTGCCTGTGAGTTTTCCAAAGCTGGGGAAATTGTGTCAAAAAAAATGCAATAGACTGAATGCAAAAACATTGGATAAACTTATTTTTCTGAATAGAATTTTATAATAAACTCTGAGTCAAATGGGTAATATTACATTCACAATACTTTCATTTTAATTTTCACTTAGTGTCATTCACAATATATTTTATATATGTCTAAAATATTTGAAATGTAAAAGATATAAAATGATTCCATGGAAAGTACAATACCTTAGTGTACAAGTACGACTAGGTCATTGAATCAGTGTCTGTTGTGAGTCTCAAGTAAGTTGCCTGCAATGATATTTAAAGTCCAGCAGGTGTCAGTATGGAGCAAAACAGCAACACTGTGTCGACACAGTATCGATACAGTTTGGGGAATGTGCTGAAACGCTTCACGAGGCCTCATCTACCCATCACGAGCTAAAACTCATTAAAAAAGTATATTAGCAAACTCTGCCCTCCACAAAACTTATCCCGAACGAGTCTCATAACGACAAACAAAAACGCGACGGTTCGGCTGTATTCACATTGCAGCTTGGGCTCTGAACAAACTTTAATTAGCAGAGAGCAACGTGGCAGTGACTTACCTCCGGCCATGCTGAAAGGAGCTGTGACTGGGGCACACATGCACGCGCCTACGTCACTACGCAGTGCACGCACACACGAACGCACACAGACTCAGACCACACAGGTAGGAGACCGAGATGCAAAATTACATATTTAATCCAAAAAAAAAGGTGTTTTGGGTGAAATTCACAAGTATTTAACACATATGTTACAGCAGCAGCTGGCTGACTGATGACTTCTGTGTGACATCAGACAGCAGCTTCCTGTTGGTGAAATCCAATGAAAGTCTGCTTTCATCCAGGCCGTCAAAGATGAACAAAAGCTGAGAGACAGCCAGCTTCTCTGCTGTGACCTTCTGTAATGTTGGATGGAAAACATGGAGCAGCTCCAGAAGACTGTACTGCTCATCTCTGATCAGGTTCAGCTCCCTGAATGAAAGCAGAACCACCACACTGACATGTTGGTTCTCCAAGCCCTCTGCCCAGTCCAGAGTGAACTTCTGCACTGAGAAGGTTTTTCCAACACCAGCCACGCCGTTGGTCAGAACCACTCTGATGGGTCTCTCTTGGTCAGGTAAGGCTTTAAAGATGTCCTGGCACCTGATTGGAGCGTCATGGAGGGCGTCCATCTTGGAAGCTGTCTCCAGCTGCCTCACCTCATGTTGGGTATGAACCTCTTCACTCTGTCCCTCTGTGATGTAGAGCTCAGTGTAGATCCTGTTGAGGAGGGTTCTACTTCCTGTTTCATCACTTCCTTCAGTCACACGTTCACATCTCCTCCTCAGACTGATCTTATGTTCATCTAAAACCTCCTGCAGACCAACATCTGCTGAAAGAAAAACAGAAAGAAAACTCTTCAATGTCTGAACAACAACAAGAAGTCCAGTTTTCAGAAATGAGTCCATCAGCAGACAGATGTTCAGTCTTACTTTGTACACAGCTGCTCTGACTGGCTGTCTGCAGTCCAGCTCTGCTTCTGGATCTTTCTCCACACTGGGGACAGGGGGAGTCTCCTGATGAAGCAGACTGGTCCCAGTATGAGCAGATGCACTGTCTGCAGAAGCAGAAACATATCAGAGGTGAGCAGGTTCCCCTCCAGCATAAACTCTAAGCAGCTAAAACAAAAGTGTCCCAGCTTCCAGTCAGACTGTATTTGGTGCCACATTACAGATGTGGTTTCTGACAGCTGCTCCAGCTGCAGGATCAAACACACACAACTCCAAACGTCTTTGTCTTTGCTGCTTCTTTATTATTGAACAACACAACATGTAGTTCTTGTCCCAGCTGAGCATTAGTTATGCAGCCTTTAGCATTAGCATTGTTAGCATGTCTGCAACAGAAACATGTTCAAAAACTGTTGAGAGGGGCCGACACAGGAGAAGTTATTACAATCAACCCAATGACTCAGTCAGAGTCAGGGGGTCATGCAGTGGGCCAACCATGTGTCCACTTTTATGTTAATCATTTAATTTAATTCATTTAATTTGTATATTTGTTATTTTCAGTGACTATGAGGACTCCAAATTATTTTGGAAACATGACTAATTTCTGTAATCTATTATTTTGTGACATAGACTGTACAGAAGGACAGAAACATGGGGCAACATCACAGGTGGAACTATGATGTCGAGTCAGGTGTTCCCCAGTTGCTTTGGGGAGTTTTGCCCAGTACTGAGATGGAAGACAAACCGAGTGCACTGTGTCTTCATCGCTCCTGAACTTTACCAGCATTTGATTTCATCTTTGTTATTGTGGCAACATTGCTGGGACATAATGTCCAACCACACAACAATTAAAGGGAAGGAGGAGAGGTAGGAAAGACTAAGGAAAGGACACAATCAAAGGGAACAGTAACAAATCAGCTTCTGTACCATCTCTGGGTTCCCCTGGTGACCAGTGAGGAGCCAGTTTTTATATATTTATTTATGTGTGTGATTCTTCTAATTTCATTATCTTTGTCCCATCTGTATTTTCAGACTTCCTCTCACTGCCTATATAAACATGGACCCTCCCACATAACACAAACCAAAGGAATAAATGGCTTTTATACAGAGTTATATAACTGTGTGTATGTTTATCTTTATTGATGCAGACCCACTCTGAGCTGAAACTGTATTCTGGGGGATTATTCTCTTTATTCTCCAATGTACAAAAAGATCTGTGCCAGACTTTGTAAAGTTGGAGAAAAATTCACACATTAATTTAATTCCATAATGTAAAACTCATAAAACATGATTCTGATCCCAGTGAAGGGAACGATGCACTACAAGCTCATGTTGATCAGGACAAGTTTTCCTCTGAGTTAAACTAATCAGACTTTCCTCTGTGCAGCAGCCATGAGATGAAGGCTCCAGGACGTCTGCATAGAGACTAAATGTTTCACAGTATTTCATAATTTCAGTCTCAGGAGTGAAGCTTCACCACAATCATGTTCACAGCTCTGGTCTCTGCTCATCAAACTACAACTCTTAGATTAGAACTACAGACTACAGATATTTTAGGAAACTTGCTCTCACAGGACAACATGACACATTATTTACTTTTCTGTCAAAGCTTCTTTTTGTTACTTTTATCATGTTTGTAATTAGTCATATGCAGGAAGTGGATTAAAAGAAAATCAAACCAATCAGGTAAAACTATTTCAGGTGATCATTCACTGCAGTCTTCTCCACCTATAAGATAAAAGTATGTGAAGCATTACTGACACTACCTGCTGTGACGTCTTTGTGCAGCAACTCTAAACATTTGTGTAACTGCTGATTGTTCACGTCAGTCTGAGTTAGTTGCTGCTTGTAAAACAGTTTATTTTTCTCTGACGTCCCTTATGAGAACAACTTGTTTGCTTTGTGTCACCATTTCACTGTCTCCTGAGACTCAGCTCACATACACTATACTGCCAAAAGTACTCAGTCACCACTGAATCACAGACTTCAGGTGTTCCAGTCACTTCCACAACCACAGGTGTATAAAACCTGGGCATGCAGACTGCTGCTACAAACATCTGTGAAAGGATGACTCAGGAGCTCAGTGAACTACAGCGTGTGACTGTGATAGGATGTTACCAGTGCAACGAGTCCAGGTGTGAACTTTCCCCACTACTACATATTCCACTGTCAGCTGTTAGTGGAACAGAGCACAGCGATGAAGAGTTACAATCACAGAGTGGGGTTAGTGGATGCTGAGGGACACAGAGGTCGCCGACTTTCTGTAAATCACTACAGACGACCAAACTTCAAATGGCGTTCAGATAGCTTCATGAAATATGTTTCCATGGCAACCGAGCTGCATCCAAGCGTTACATCATCAAGCATGATGAAAGCATCTGATGCCACTGGACCCTATAGCATGGAGACGTGTTCTCTGGAGTGACCAATCACACGTCTCCATCCGGCAATCTGATAGGCTGATAGAGTCTGAGTTTGGTTGGTGGTTGCCTGGACAACAGTACTTAAATATAAAGTTCTCGTCAAACAGTGTCTGACCTCACAAATGGGCTTCAGGAAGAATGAGGGCCCGCAACCTTCGGCGGACGCATTTGTAGACCGATTACGTCACAGCGACGGGACAAAGGCTGTCCAAAT
The DNA here is from genome assembly GCF_013358895.1 of Oreochromis aureus. Classification (NCBI taxonomy): domain Eukaryota; kingdom Metazoa; phylum Chordata; class Actinopteri; order Cichliformes; family Cichlidae; genus Oreochromis; species Oreochromis aureus. The sequence goes on along the minus strand of NC_052944.1, from coordinate 118,371,311 downwards.
TCAAAGACTCCTCCAAGGCCAACAAATGCGTCCTTCTTTTCCCCAGATTTGAGGGATGGGATGGGTGCAAAACCTTCGTGGCCCAACCTTTCTCAGAATTCATAGCGCAGCCCAGTCAATTCCAGTTTCCAACAATGGCGGCAGCTACTTAATTTTAATATTACTCTTATTAATCTTTCTGGGTCACAAAATAAACTTTTAACATATTTTCAGGCGAGAACGTAGCTGTGTAAATGATAAGAGATTTTTTAGGATTTTGAGATTTTTATTATGTTATGCTTAAAAGTACATTTCATTATCTAAATGTGTTTGCTCTTTTCAGTATTCAGCTTAAACTCTGCAACTCTGTGCAGACTCCTAAATGGGGAAGTCACACAGGAAGCCTGCAGTTCTATTTTCTCTCTTCCTGTATGTGCTCTCTGAATAAAGACTCTTTCTGTTTATTGCACAGTGCGAGTCTCTCCCTGAGCCTCGACCGTGTACACGTTAAACCTGTCTGAGCGTTTTATTCCGACCTGAGTTGCAATACAGGAAAACTCCTGACATTTCTTGGTCCTTCGAGCCGGTCCTTCTGTCTGTCGACAGCTCCTCTCTAGGTAGAGGATATAAAGACCAGAGATGTGACATTCGGGTTCTGGCCAGCGTTCTTATAAGTGGTCCACGGCGGTGGGGGTCGACGAGGTAGACCTGAGAGACCGGCAGCAACCAGGTGAATATTAACACTCGGACACCTCGCGTAAAACATTTAGGCTCGCCCAGAAGGGCTGGTAGCATTCCTAAAAGTAAAGGCTCGCCTGGAAAAGGGCTGGAAGCATTTTTAGATAAACCTCGTCCGTAAAACGTAGTGCGCGTTGAAAAGGTATTGTTGTTGTTTCATTTTTGTTGGTGGAATAAGTTGATTTTACAGCACAATAAGGAGGCTGAACTATTCCACTATTTTGTTTGCTGTTGGCCACCCAAGTACTGGTGAAAAGAGAGAAACAGGTCGTGTTTCATCACGTAAAGATGACACCGCTTTCAAGAATAGCTTGAAAGTAGAAGGCCGTGTCAACTACCTCTCTCGATTCTCGTGCCAGAGAAGGTGCCGCAGTTGTGTAGTTGTAAAGTGTTAAAAGAATTAAGAGGATTAAAATGGGTAACTCACTGCTGACGAGCAGTGGTTAGAAAAGAAATGTCCAGGTGCCGGACAAATTAGTGTATATAGATGGAGAAATCCAAAGAAAACCTAAATGTCCCACGTGGGAAGGAAAATGTATAACTAAACTATAAGAAACCCTCCAAGCAGAAATAAATACTGAAAAGGAAGCTAAAAAGAAAACAAAGCGTACACAAGAGTTGTATTTTAAAGCATGGAAAGTGGAGTGAAGTGGAATAAACAAAAGGTTAATTTAAGGTTAACTGAAATTAAAGCAGAGCTTATCTAGTGATAAGCATGATAATAGGAGATAATAGGAAGGTTAACAACCTGTAAACTGGTATTAACAATGAAACATAGTTGGCATGACGACCGTGCCTAGAATGAATAGAATGCATGAAACCAGATAATTCACACGAAAATATATCAAATAAAAAAGAGAGATGCATAAGGCATATTACGGCTGTGTCATTGTTCAGCCAAGGAAAATGTCTCCAGCTTGGGAAGGTGTGAAGCTGCAGATTCGCACAGACCCGTGATGGATACATAATAAAATATAAACTAATATACTATTGTATATTAGTAGTAAAGTAGTGTATTGTAATATACTACTGCTGTTATAAAAAAGGAAAAACAATACAATGATAACATTAATAATGACATACTATTAATAAGAAGAGGCACCTCAGTCAGTTATGATGTGAGGTGAATAATTGTTAAAAGTAGTCTGATTCAAGCTTAAGGTTTGCTCAAACTCAGTACAATGATATACGAGATGAAGAAAATAAGGAAATAACTACACTAATCAGGTGCATAGAGACACTTGACCTGCTTGTAAACCTGTCATCTTAGATGAGACTTCGTTAGGATGAAGAGCAAACCTATACTAACAACTAATGAGAAGCTGAATTAAATATGTGGACACTACCAAGCTAATGAGGAGCGGTGACGCGCATGGAGATGCTGGTTTTGCTCACTACAATTGTATAAATAGAGTTTGAATTCATTACTGTGGATGTACAGTGAGTGACCTCTATATATCTTGAAAAGCATGTCTGAAATACTCGTATGAAAGCATATTTTGAGTGATTCTAACTGTGTAAATGCTGTGAGTAGTAGGTTTTGAGTGATTGGGTGTGATCTGTACAAAAATAATAAAACATAAGTAATAATAACACTACAAAGGTTCATAGTAGAGTGAGTGAACGAGTGGAAGTGTGTGTGATGATTCCTGATGTCTGAAAGAGCTCAATTTAAAAGTGTGTGTGAAATAAAGGTGTATCGTTTTTAGATCAAGATTTAGTAGAATTAAAGAGGGTTTATAGACTATGAATACAAAGAGAAACAAAAGAGTTCGATTAGTCTGCAGAAACAGGAAATTTGTGTGCCTGTGGTGTGTCAAGACAGCCCACAGAGAGAAACAGAACTCTATGAATAGAATGAATAGACAACACATACTCAAACACTTGCAATGAAGAAAGCAGCTTACACTCAATTAATATGAACGCAAAGCCTTAGGCCATAGGCAATTTGTTTTTGTTTTGTTTGTTTGTTTTGTAAGTTTGGAAAACAAATTTGTGATCATAAGTAACTGTGTTACAATAAGGACTTAACAGCGCCCTCTGCTGGAGTGTTTCAGTACTGCGTTAACTAGAATACACCACCTCCTCCTCCTCCTCACACCACCTGCTACAGCTCTACTCTTCTATGACTACAGTCATCCACAGCACTGATGTGAGGTCACATGGTTCATATGTAAGGAGCACAGAGACGTGCTAGCAGCTGACCTCAGGTCAGTTTAATGACTGTGAGCAGCAGCTGTGTTCTTGTCACTGTGACAGGGAGACACTCTCAGACACAGCGCTCATGTCAGCTTGTTCTCATGCAGGAGGATCAGGAGCTCCATGTTTGTCTTTCTGTTTGAATCATGATGTGTTTGTGCCATCAGAGTCTGTCATGAGTACTCAGGGTTTCACAGCAGCTCTTCTGGATGCTGACGAGGACTCCAACCTCATGTTTCACCTCTCTGAGCTTCTGATGTCTGTGAACACTCGTGTTTCTTCTCTGGGCTCATCTGGACAAAAACACCTTTCTGTGTTTGGCTCCAGCCTCATTGTGACTGACAGGAAGTGTGTTATCCATGAGCTTCTTTGTTTCCTGCTGTGTTTCCTGTCTGTGGACAAACACGAGTGTTTCACCTGAGGACTTGGTTCCTTCCACCTGTCCATACAGGACATCACGCTGTCTTTTCTCTTTAAATGCAGCTCCAGGTCCTTCCACGTGCTGCTCTGTATTTGTGCAGTTTGTAGTGTGTCCTGGGAAACGTAGCACACATGGTGTTCTTCTGCTGTTTCCTCCTTTCACTGAGTGTGAAACACTGACGCTGTGCTGTTGTTCACAGAGCTGATTCTAGCTGCAGCTGGACTCTGTCATCTAACTGAATGTGTTGGTGCTGATCACGGGGCTCTGATGTCATCATCACTCCCTCCTCCACCCTCAGCAGTCCCAGCATGCTGCTGTGGTGCACCCCACCCTCACTCTACACCTGAGCCATAGACCACACCCTCCACCGCAATATACACCACAGTTTTCTCTGCTATGGAAATGAGATCAGGAGGAAATCATTATTATTATTATTTAATAAATGCTCACATTAATGTGGGCTTATTTGTTTCATATTAGAAACATTAGTTGAGTGTTTTAGTATAAAATGGTGAAAGTCCCTCTTTTGCTCCTCCCTCACCTGTGGATGGACGGTGCTGTTACCGTGGTGACAGCTTGGATGTGTTTCAGTCCTGCCTGGTTATCACTGCAGGAATCTTTACTTTCACATTTATTACAGGTAATAACTCTGATTTTTCTGTGTATTATGAACTAAATGTATCCTGATACACACAGAGATGGATGAGCAGAGGTCACATGATGAAAGAACAAACATGGAGTCTTTGATTTATTTAGATATTTATTGATGAATGCAAACAAACCCTGACACTGAACCATCGTCCAGCAGAACAAACCTGATCACATGACCTGCTGACCCAAACAGTGAAAAGCTCCATGGCAACAACAACAAACAGCCTCACATATGTTAACAGAGGCTGTTAGAAGCACAGAGTCTTTACAGTCTTTCTCCTGTTTGTACACAGATCTCTGCACATCTTCATCACAGTTACTCACAGACGTGCAGAGTGTGTGGATATAAAAGCTAAGTTTCCACCATGTTTGTAGTCTGTACTGGGACTCATGGAGCATCTCTCTATGAGCACTCAGTGCTTTAAACAGTGAGTCCCAGTTTAACCAGCAGCCTTCACACCACACATCACACAGACATGGAAACTTCAAACCCTCAGACTGAAGACACTGGCAGCCTCTGGCACCAGCGACTGCACTAACAAACATACAGCAAACAGTGAAGGTTTGGTAGAGAAAGCTGGTTGGTTAATACCAAGTATGCGGCGAAGGAGGCGGAGTTACATTAATAGATGATTAAACATGAAACTATTTTGCTGATAATAATTGAAACGATTAAAGAAAATCAAGATAATTCATAATTTTATAAACTGGAATGATGAAATTATATTGGCTGGATCTGATTATTGGGGGTCGTGACCAAGGTTATTATCGTTAACGAAAACTAACGAAATAACGAAAACTAGAAGTGAAAAAACATTTTCGTTAACGGAAATAAAAATAAAAACAAAAAAAGGAAAACTAACTAAAACTGTAATGAGTGTTCACAAAACTAACTAAAATTAACTGAATTTATAGCAAAAATGTGTTTAGTTTTCGTTGATGTGTGCGTGTCATACAATAGTCAAGGGTGAAAAAGAAGTTTAGTTTCCAGGTTTTTTTCTTGCTGTGTCTCATTATGCCAGCAGGTGGCAGTACGTTAGTCGAGTCGTCTGTGTTGCTGCTCCGTCCACGCGCAGAATCACGTCAGGAAAAGTCGGGAGAAAGCGCCAGAGTCCAGTTTGGGATTACTTTGAATATGACTGTGTTTTGGATAAAGCAAGTGTCTTGTAGTGGAATGAGACAAATTGTGAGGGACATTTCTAAAGGGAAAAAAATCCCACAAACCTTAAAGTGCACTTGAAAAGCTCACACAAGAAGGCTAATCTAGCCTAGCTTACCTGGAGAAGGTAAGGGAGCACGCCCAACCCTCATCCCCAGAAACAGAAGCTAACCCCAGGCAAGGCAGCGTGATGCATCCCAAGACAACAGGACTGGGATATCTACATAACTGTGTGAGTCAATTGCCTTCAAAAGGTTTATCAATTCACTTGAACCAAAATTACGAACACCCGGTGCTGCAAGAGTTAATAGTCTCATTGCGGCCAAGATATACATTTTATAGTTGCCTGGTATCAACGGTTGTTCATCTGCCCTAATTTATTTATTTAAAGAACCCATAGGTGGGAATGTGAGTTGTCTGTCTCTGCGTGTTAGCCCTGCGACAGACAGGCGACCTGTCCAGGGTGCAGGGTATGGTAGCTGGAATAGCAACATACCCAAGGATAAGCAGAAGAGAATGACTGATATGATGAAACTGGGATTTTGTTACACTTAATTATTGCAAACACAACTAAAACTATAACTGAAACTAGTCAAAACTAAACTGAAAATAAGGATTTTCCAAAAAATAAAAACTAAACTAAACTAGCAAACAATTGGTAAAAACTAATATAAACTAATATAAAATTGAAAATCTGAAGTCAAAACGAAATAAAAATAAAAACTAATGAAAATTGCAAAACTATTAAAACCCTGGTCGTGACCCCCGTAACCCCCCCTGGAAATTACGCGCCTGGTCCTGAGGTCAAATCCACCATCTTTGTTTCAGTGCTTCATGTTCTCCCGTGTTTGTGTGCGTCCTCTCCGGTACTCCGGCTTCCTCCCACAGTCCAAACACATGCAGTTAGTGGGGTCAGGTTAACTGTGAGTGGTTGTGTCTCTGTGTTATTCCACCTTAATAAATGACTTCCTGTTAGCATTAAGTGCTTCTGTAGGACTGATGTCGTTTTCATGGTTGGATCATTTAAATGAAGCTGGACTCAGATGCAGTAAATAAGTTGATTGATCATTAATGAATAAAGCTGGTCAAATCCATCACGTGGACACATGTGATTGTGTAGTATTGATCCCAATGCTGGTATTAGTCCTGGATCAATAACACTGGATGGATGCGTTCAGCATGGAGCCCCTGAGCTGTGTTACAGACAAACATGAAACTGACAGGTCTGTGTCATTCACAGTCTGTAACACTTCTAAACAACAGAGGCTGACCCAAGTGCCTCAGAGCCAGGCACGCTCACATCACAGCTCTCTAAAGAAGTTTCAAAATAAGAGCTGAAAGCTGTGTTTGCTTGTGTTAGCTTATTATTGTGGAGACTAACATTCAGTGATCATGTGTTCAGACTCATAATGATTACTCTCATAAATCCTGATCTTTGTATTTCCTGTGTGTTGGATCAATAACTGAGATTCATCGTATCACACAGCTGTGCTGCTGCTGCTGCTGCTGGTGATGTCAGCACATCTGGAACAATACGAGGTATCTGCTACCAGACTGAGCAGGACGTGAGACCTGTGGACTGTTTAAAGCTGTCCCTCCACAGCTCACTCAGACCTGATCCACACCTCAGTGAGATTCTCTGACTTCCTCAGTAGAGACAGAAACCATTCAGATCTGGGACCATCAGCTGACTGATGATGTCACACAGACTGTGTTTTTCAGGAACAGTGATTCTGATGTGAGCCTGCTAGCTGACAGCAGACCTGATGAAACCACATGTTGACATCTGTGAGGACAGACTGGACTCTTTGACTGCACCTTGGTTCTCCTCAGAGGTCTGTACAGGAGCATGTCCACCCCACTGAAGATCTCAGTCACTGTGAAACATAGAAAGCTGCTTGTGTGGCCTCTGCCTCACATGTAGATGCAGCTACAGGTTTCTCTGTCAGTCAGACTGAAACAGTGTCCTGATGCTGCATCATTCAGCTCTGTGCCCCAGTCAGCATCACTGTGTCTACCAGTGTCAGTGTTTCTTTTCCTGTAACACTCAGCACAGGCTCAGCTGGTATCCAGTGTTGGACTTTCAGCTGCTGTCATAGATCCTCTAACATAGATCAGCTCTGCTACATGTTGTTAGATCAGTGCAGCTGCCTGTCATGTCCTGATGTTTCTCTGGGTCAGCAGCTTCTCCATCAGAGGTTCACATGGAGCTGATCCAGTATCTCCAGTAACTGTGTTCTGTGCCTCACTGGTTCATCCTTCTGTCTGTGTGACGTCAGTCAGATGTTAAACTCTGTAATCTTCACTGTGTCACAGAGTTCAGTGAGTCCCGTTATTCACAGGATCAATCAGATCATCAGAGAACAGCTGATCAGCAATCAGTGGTGCCAACAGCGCCTCCTGTGGTGAGAGGATGCAATAATGCAATGTAGCATTTTACACTGAACACTTCCAGTCATGGAAACTGTCTGTTGGATCTGTGTGACGTTGCTTTCTTGTGTTGCTTTCTTGGTTAGAGTTCCTCACAAATGTCCAGATTATTCTTCTAATGAGGCGTCGACCATGTTTTCAGTTCTTTGAAGAAAACATCGCCTTTGCCATCCTTACTTTTCTTTGACTTCTTCAAATGCAGCTGAACTCCAGCTGGTATTTGATTGGACTCTGCAGCTGTTTCTGGTCATCAGTTCATTCCTGCAAACCTCTGAACCTGAACAACAATGATGCTGCATTGCTGGCTGATCCCAAAAGGTTGATTCTGTTCATCTGGACGTTTTCAGAAACCTTTGCTCACTGATCAGGTGACTTCTTCAGTCTCAGCTGACTGCAGCTTTACAACCTTACAAACAGCACATTTGCACAATGACTGAAACCAGCAGCACCTGATATATATGATACTAATATAATACATATACATATATAATCCATACCAATGATGAAGGAACTGAGCTCACAGTGTTCATTCAGTGAACTACTCAGTTTATTTTGGCCTCAGAAATGCTCACTCTGTTTGTACATCACTGTCAGCAATAGACTCATTCTGCTGTGTGGACAGGAACACATGTGACATCACTTCCTGTTTGTGAGTGAAACAGACAGACATGTACAGACTGAACTATCTGTTCAACAGTCAGAGTGTCTCTTTAACAGGAGACACTCTTTACACTCCACTCAGCACAGGGACACTGAGGCACCAGGATTGAACCAGAACCCAAACCCAGGATAAAGAGTTTGAGTGAATGTGGTGTTGAAGGTGTGGAGGTGGATCAGAGTGTCAGAGGAGACTCTGTAAATGGTAAAATGGTAAATGGCCTGTATTTATATAGCGCTTTCTAGTCCCTAAGGACCCCAAAGCGCTTTACATATCCAGTCATCCACCCATTCACACACTGGCGATGGCAAGCTGCGTTGTAGCCACAGCCACCCTGGGGCGCACTGACAGAGGCGAGGCTGCCGGACACTGGCGCCACCGGGCCCTCTGACCACCACCAGTAGGCAACGGGTGAAGTGTCTTGCCCAAGGACACAACGACCGAGACTGTCCGAGCCGGGGCTCGAACCGGTAACCTTCCGATTACAAGGCAAACTCCCAACTCTTGAGCCACGATCGCCTCTGTAGAAGGACAGAGTGCCAGCAGGACAGTCCACATACACTGCTGCTCTGTTAGAGACAGAGGAGGAGGAGATGGATGTTTGTCTCTTATTGTGCCAGACATAACGAGGACCATCATCAGAGCAGTACAGACTCCAGGACTGATCATTGTATCCAAACCAACAGTCTCTGCCTCCTTTCCTTCTGATGCTTCTGTAACTCACTGATATAGATACGTTTCCTCTCCACTCGACCTCCCAGTAACAGCGACCAGTCAGACCATTTCTACACAGCAGCTGATAAACATCAAATCTGTCTGGATGATCAGGATATGACTGAACCTCCTCCACACGTGTCACCTTCCTGTTGTTGTCAGACAGTTGGAGCTTTGTGTTCACTGTGTTTGTGTCGATTGTGAGTTGACAGGAATCTGATGGAGAGAACAAACACAATCCAGCTGCAGTTATTGATCCATCATCTGTTCATTGATTGACACTTTGATGATGACTCCTGACATGATGAAGATGGTTGAATGTGTGCTGCTTTGTTTTCATGAATCCCATTAAAAACACACTTACACTTCCTCAGACCTGGTCTCAACCATCGGACTCCAGCAGGCTCCACCCTGAAAGGAGGAGGGGTCAGAGCAGCACAGTCAGCATGCACACATGGACATTACATGGCTCTCATACACACACTGTTACACACTGATAAAGGAACAGTCCAACATTTTCATAAATACACTTCAATTCACTCCTCCGCAAATCGCTACCTTATCGTGGTGGAGGGGTTTGCGTGTCCCAGGGACCCCAGGAGCTATGTTGTCTAGGGGGCTTTTGCCCCCTGGTAGGGTCTCCCATGGCAAATTGGTCCTGGGTCAGGGACCAGACAAAGAGCGGTTCAGAAGACCCTTATGAGAATATCACAGACGGAACAGTTTACCCTGCCTGGCGTAGGGTTACCAGGGCCCTGCCCTGGAGCCAGGCCTGAGGACGAGCGTCTGGTTGCCATGCCTTAGCCCATGGGGTCCGGCCAGGCACAGCCCGAAAAGAGGACATGGGCCCATCCAACTGCTGGCCCACCACCCGGGGTATTCTAATATCCCCTCGGCTTGCTGCCTGTACGTTGGTTCTTCCTGGTGGACGTTCGAACATGTTCGAACATAAGTGTCCATAAGTGCATGTGGCAGCAAGATGCTCTATGCCACAGGTCATGCACTTATTACTTCCAGGCTGGACTACTGTAATTCATTATTATAATGAAGTCCTAAAAACTCCCTGAAAAGCCTTTAATTAATCCAAAATTCTGCAGAAATAGTACTGATTGGGACTAGCCTGTTTTGGCTTCCCTTCTTTGGCTTCCTGTTAAATCCAGAATTGAATTCAAAATCCTGCTCCTCACATACAAGGTCTTAAATAATCAGGCCCCATCTTATCTTAATGACCTTGTAGTACCATATCACCCTATTAGAGCACTTCGCTCTCGCACTGCAGGCTTACTTGTTGTTCCTAGAGTATTTAAAAGTAGAATGGGAGGCAGAGCCTTCAGTTTTCAGGCCCCTCTTCTGTGGAACCAGCTTCCAGTTTGGATTCGGGAGACAGACACTATCTCTACTTTCAAGATTAGGCTTAAAACTTTCCTTTTGCTAAAGCATATAGTTAGGGCTGGACCAGGTGACCCTGAATCCTCCCTTAGTTATGCTGCAATAGACGAGGCTGCCGGGATTCCCATGATGCATTGAGTTTTTCCTTTCCAGTCACCTTTCTCACTCACTATGTGTTAATAGACCTCTCTGCATCGAATCATATCTGTTATTAATCTCTGTCTCTCTTCCACAGCATGTCTTTATCCTGTCTTCCTTCTTTCACCCCAACCGGTCGCAGCAGATGGCCCCGCCCCTCCCTGAGCCTGGTTCTGCCGGAGGTTTCTTCCTGTTAAAAGGGAGTTTTTCCTTCCCACTGTCGCCAAAGTGCTTGCTCATAGGGGGTCATATGATTGTTGGGTTTTTCTCTGTATCTTCTGTACAATATAAAGCGCCTTGAGGCGACTGCTGTTGTGATTTGGCGCTATATAAATAAAATTGAATTAAGGAGCTCAGAAAGAAAAGTGTCTGGACTTTTTTAAGTTTCTTGAAGACATTTCATCTGAGAAGCTTCTTCAGTTTTACACTGTGTGCACAATTATTATGCCAGAACTATTTTTGAGGATTAATGTCATTAAGGACCAAGGACAGTACTCTCGGTCTCCTGCAGAACAACTCGAGCTGTAATAACTGGATGAAGACCCTCTGCTGGTTTAAAGAAGGAGGCTCGAGGCAGAGGTGAGGTGCAGACCAACCAGCTTTTATTCAGCAACATTAACAGAAGGATCAGAAAAATAAAACTATACAGCACAGTGATGCTAACTGAAGCCACAGCATTAAACTAAACAAACAGCTTATCTGATCATCTTTAACAACATCTAATAAAACTCTACAAATAATAACAACTATTTAATCCTGTATTTCCTACAATAAACCCTGTTCAGATATTTGTTGCTGATGGAAATGTTAAAAGGCTCCCAGGAACCAAAGGACAAAAAAACAGAGGCAACAATCATATCTGCAAAGGATCCCTTAACACATAAACTGGTTCTAAGATATTTTCTAGCAGCTGAACTTCTTTATCTCAGCATCTTCTATGAAGCTCTGCAGAGGAGCTTGATTGCACGTACAGTAAAAAGTGGATTCAATATCAGCAGCGAGCGCTGAGTGATATAACGGTGCTGCGAGCAGCAGTGCAAAGGCTCACACAGAGACAGCAGGTACACTGTGTGTGGATGTGATCCACAGTCACAGCTGTGGGTTTCAGTCAGTGTGTAGCTAACTTCATGGTCACATTTCAAAGCTTATTGGAGCCAGAAGATGTTCAAGTAAAAGATTTATTGCTGTACTCGTCTACCAGGATAACAGGAGGTTCATAAAGTTGTGTAATACTTCAGGTTTACATCATGGAGTAGTAGTTGTGTCCCTTTATGTTTATTAGTGTGTTCACACGTCTACTTTAACTTCACTCTCTGTAATGAAATGATTCAAATCACTGATAAAACTAATAAAACACAAACTTCATCCTTGTTTTGTCAAATCTTCATTAAAATGTGATTTAAAAAAATGAACAACTTCACTTCTTTGATTAATACTGTCTCACGGACCGGTACCGGTCATGTGGTACCGGGCCGCGAGAGTGAGACTCGGGTGTAAAATGTATGGTTTTCAGGGTTTTTATCGGTTTTTAGCTTTATTTTGTAATCGTTTTTTTTTCCCGTTAACTCGGTTTTCCTGGGTCTTTTCACGTGTGTTATGAATAAATCTTCTTTTTTTCGGTACCGGTACTAGTTTTATTTTGTTGTATTTATCCGCGACACCTTAAAGGCCGGTCCATGAAAATATTGTCTGGCTCAAACCGTGGCGCAAAAAAGGTTGGGGACCACTGCTTTAGAACACAACTTGTAAAAAAACAACTTTATTGATAATTAGCAACAACAATTACAAACAGTCTAGAAGAAGAATCCCATGAACAAGGAGCAGAAGTTTATGGTTTTAATAGCTTTTATATTTTGGGAAAGTTTTAAAAATATTGTTTGGTTTTATTCATAAAGCATTGAAAGGACGGCTTTGCATTAGAAAAGTACGATCAGTAAATGAATCCATTCAAATTCTTTTGGCTTGTTTGCAACAGAAGCCAAACAATATTTTTGTTACAAAGAGAGAATTCAGAATAGATCAAAGATCACAAACATCAGGCACTGATGGAAACACCCAAACACAGAAACAGATGCACCAACAGGTGAATGAGGCCTGTTGTATAAATGACTCTGAGTGCTCAGGTAGAAACGCATGAAGAACCAGTGCGTCTAATATTTGGAAACTAATCTGTGTTTGAGCGTCCTGGATGAAATCATGTTGGAGAGTGAGGACGTCGTCTTTCTTCCCGAGTGTGTAACTACAGGACGTGTGCAGAAGGTTTAATCGTCCTCCTGACAGTTATTGATGAACGAGTCCTTCAGGGAGGCTCCAGGATCACTGTGGGTTTTACCAGCTACTGCTAAACTGAGAGGTGTTGGTGTTTTATGTGTGAAGATGTGCATGTTTGCATCGCTTTAACAGTGCAGACGCCTTCTTTCCTCATGTGCACCCATTTCATATGTTTTATTGTGATGTTTAGTAACATCTGCTTTCCTCCTTCAGGGAGACGATAAAGTGAGCTCAACCTTAAACATATGGAGAGAACGTTTGACCAACAGTCCTGGGACGACTACAGAACAATGGTTTGATTTTTAATGATAAAACCTTCATAAAGTTTTATAATGGAAATAAATGCTGAGCCTGTTTTAGTACATGATGTTTGGCCTGCAGCATCAGGCAGGATTAATACTGTAACAAACCGTGTGTCACAGTTATAATGACTTTAAATGAAGACTTGGATTGGATGGAGATGTTAGCTGGATTTTAGGAGGTGGAGATGTTCTCAGAACGAGAGCGTCATCAGCTCTTTGTGTAGACGCTAAAAGCTGTGAGCCAAAAGTCTCTGCTCTGAGACTCTTCACTCAGTCCTAACCCTAATGCTGAGATAATACAGGCTGTGGCTGTGATAGAAAAGAGGAACAGAAACACTGACTATGAGCTCACTTCTCATGTGAGCACCAACACACATTTACACTTTGTTTGTCTTGAAAGAGAAAATCTCACTTCGTGCTGCTTGTGCTTCACCTATCTGTAACTTTTAAGGTGGAATATTTTATCCATGTTACTCAGTGAACACTTCAAATATCAGTGTGATCAGTTTGCCTTTACTGGCTTAAAAATTGTTCCGTCTTTCTGCTCTTCAATAGTAGAAACTCATTTGAGATTTGATTTAGGACGCAGCTCAGCTTAAAACCTCCAATGAATTCTTTAACAAGCAGTTTGAATTCAAAGAGTCAGTATAAACAACTCATTTTAGAAGCTATTCATTAACAAGACGGTTTCTGGTAAGCCTCTAGCATTTGCAGATGTTTGTAGAACAAAAATCCTCTCCTAATGGATCACTTCCTGATTTTTCTGAGTCTAAACTTTCCCAGAATCACCTCTGAGGGTGTTTGTTAATGTTTCACTTCTCTTTTCTGAACCTGGTGTCAGGTGATTATCTCTGTGTGAAGGTAAGTGAAGCAGTGTGTAATGTTTTCCTGGCTAACATCAGCTGTGTGCAGCTTAGTTCAGCACAAATCTGCCGCTCCATACTTCACGGTAACGGACTCACAGCTGGACCAACGAGGACAACTATTTAGTGTGTGTGAGTGAAATTCAGCAGTAGAGTTGTTTTTGAATTCATGTTTTCATTAAATGTGAGAAACAGTTTGTTTTTAAAGGTTTTATCTGGTTCTGCAACTTAAAAAACTGAACATTCCTACAAAATTTTTTTCTCTGTCCTCTGGAAGAACATCTTCTGTCTTGTAGTGTATGTGAGTATAATTCTGGAATCAGGACATTAATCAGGTTTGAGTTAATCTTTTCTCTCGGTCGTTAGAGGCAGTTTGTTGTTAAAAAGCTTGACCTGCTTCTGTAACTTAAAGAACTGAACTTTCCTTCAGGACTTTTCTTCTCTGCTCTCTTCAAATTCTTCTGCTGTATTTGAATGTTTGACTTTTTTCTGCAGTTTCACAGCTACATTTCAACCAGGTATAAAATCAAAACACAGCTTCTACTTCTCTAATAAGCTAGACTTGATTTTAATCAGTGACAGGTGTCCCTATTTTTTAATCATGTTAGTGAAAACACTTCTGAATCTTACCTCAGTCATTTTATTTTAGAACACAGAGTGAGTATTTCTGAGGCTACATAGAGAAAAGAGGAACACACATACTGGCTTATTGAAATTTTATGTCTGAATACATCTTTGTGTTGAATGTGTGGTCCATCATACATGAAAAAAACAAAAAACAGAAGCACCATCTTAATAGCTGATGGCAGCTTCCTCTGCCTCACACTGCTGTCTGACTGCATTCAGCTGACACTGAGATGAAGCAGGAAAGAAGCAGCTGATATTTGGACAGCACACATGATGGAAAGGAGGATTTCAGTTGATGTGCACATGAATGGTTTGTGTTTCCTCTGCAGGTGAAGGTAGAAAGTGTGTGTGAGCTGATGTGAATTGAGCAGCATGGATCAGTGTGAGGACAGAGAGGAGGGAGTCCCTCCCTCTAAAAGCACTCTGTGTGGGGAACATGAGAGCCAGACCAAAGCTCAGAGGTGAGATGACCATCTCTAACTGTCCGTGACTCTTCTCCATGTCACAGCTCAGCACTCACATCACTGCTCCATCATTATTCACAGGAACCAGCCTGGACCTCCACCCAGCTCTGTGTCCTTACAGAGTGATGGGTCTAAAGAGGACCTCATTAATTTTAAAGTCTTTGCTGAAGAGAGGTGAGCTGTTAGTAACATGAACTGATGCTCAGCATTAGTTCTCGGACACAGCTGTGTGGGTTAATTAAGTTAGACAATCTAGCTGAATCATCACACTGTTACCAAAAACACTGTAACTGTGATATAAAAATCCCTCCATTTTCCTAAACCTACGTATGGCCGGGTCATCGATGCTGCCGGGCTAAGCAGAGAACCCAAGACCTCCCGCTCCTTAAAGTTCAGCATGATTAGTATAAATGACACTGATGATTACTAATATATTGGAAAACCAAAATACTTACCAATTAGTCAGTGTCTTTCTGTCCAAAAGCTCCTTTTCTAGACTTGTAATGGTTTGATATGGGGAGTGCTGGTCCAGAGCCACAAAGACGTAAGAAACAGGCAGAGGAAGACAAAACCATAAAATATCTAGAAGCTGATTTGATCGTTAACACCATCTACTGCTGTGTCTGAATGTCTGTCACTGACGGAGAAGATATGTGATTTAAAAAGAAGGGATTACCTAAATTAATGAATAAAAACAATAAAACATAAAACTGTGGAAAAACAATCAGTATACGTAAAAATGGAGCTTTTTCACACATGGAGTTATATCTCAATTATCACATGAGTGAACATGAATGTGTATAAATCAGTGTTTGAATCTGCCTTTTCATTTAAGAAGAAAAGCTGCAGATTTTTCTGACGTCCTGTTTTTACAGGATCTTTGTGTGGCTACCGCAAATAGTTTTAAAATGTTTAAACAGTTCATTGAAGCTGTATTAAAGTTCAGAAGTTATCTACATGTATGTGAAAAGTGGCAGACAGAAATATTTCTACTCATTAATAATGTAATTTAATTTGATTTTCCTGACCTGGCTTTTTATAGCACATAACCTTAAAAATATATTTTGCAGTAGATCAAAAACTGAAGAAAACCATGAACCAACATGTGAACATTACCTGATGCTGCTGAAGTGAAGCATAGCAAAGTTACAGAGGTTTGATTAGAGACACAGCTGAGAGTTCTGTAGTTTAGCAGAATTTTTGCTTTTTTTGCTTTGTGTTTACATCTTTGTGTGAAATCAGTTGACCTTCTCCCCTTTGCTGTTTTAGTTGTTTGGTGGTTGTTAAAGTAGTTTATGCGCTTTAACCTGAGATTCTGACGTTTCTCTCAAAATACATTTATATTTAAAAATCTGTTTCAAGATTTATTTAATAGATACCGTGTTATTCAAACCAAAATTGATTTGAATTGGGAAATTGATATTTTAAAACCCACCCTAGGAGCTAGTTCAGTTTCTCAGAGAGCAGGAAAAACAATAAAGGCAGTTCTGGCCCAGCTGTGGATCATTCAGGCTGTATACGTAACCAACCCTGATGGGCCCTCAGAGTCAGAGAAAGACCTTTATTCTTTTCCTTTCTATAACAGGATCTATGGGGGACCTGCTGAACCTGAACCCAGCTGTGTGTCCTTAAAGAGTGATCACTCTAAACAACGCCTCATTAATTTTAAAGTCCAGCCTGTGTCTGCTGCAGAGAGGTGAGCTGTTAGTAACATGAACTCTTTAACTGCTTGATGTTGTTGGATATAAACTGCAAACACGTCATTCCCTCAATCCTATTTAAACTGTCTCCTAAAATCAAGCGTTAGTTTCTAAACAACTGAAAATCCCCTTTAGCAAACAGGAAGTGATGCTCGTGCGCATGTTTTCTTTCATCAGTCATGTTATGCTGTATGTTGGAGGAAGTTGGAGGAGATAACACTAATGTTGCTGCGCAGATTTCACTTTTACTCATAAAACTCAGAGCATCAAAAATGACTCAAACACTGGTTATTGTTTTTAACTTCTAAAAACCAAAGTCACTCTCCACTTTTCTGAAAATCCATCAAATAAAACTCTGTAATCTGCTAAAATGTAGAAAAGAAAGTTTCCTCTCTTTGACTTTGAGCCTTTTGGAGATCAGTTCATCTTCTGTTCACTGAACTGTTGACAGGAAGAGAAATTTGAAGCTTTTCCATCTAAATGTTTGGAGACTTCAAGCATCCATCTGTCCACACAGGCTGATGTTTGACTTGCTGACTGTAGTTAGCTGGTGGCTTCTGTTGAGTGGTGACCCTGGTTTGGCCCTTGGTGTGATGACGAAGTCCACTGTAGATAAACAGCTCAAAGTTAGCCAAACCTTTAAGGTGGAAACTGAGAAAGTTCTAGAGTAAGATGGCCGACGTGTCAAAGAGCTCTCAAAGGCAGCCTGGTACACAGCTGGTACCTAAACAGACCTGGTACCAAGTACATTACAGAGCTGCCAGTACCTTGGTCCAAGTTTTATTCATATGCTCTGTGCAGGTAAAATCATTAAAATTAAAAGATGAATTAAAAAAAATTATTCATACACAAACCCTCATCCAAAAGCAGATGTTTGATCCAACTTCATTTATTGTTTGCTGTGTTTTTTTATTTATTAATACTTTGTTTAAGAATGCATTACATTGTTTCCCCATCAGATTATGGCTTCATATTTATTTTTACAGATCTCTTTAAATCCCAGTACTGTGCAAAAATCTTGAACCATTCTTTTTTTTTTTTTTTTTTTTTTTGCATGTCCTGTTTTGTTCTTTAGCCATCAGAATTCCAATCCAATCAAATTTTATTGATAAAGCACTTTAAAATACCCAGTACAGGACCAAAGTGCTGTACATAAAATAAGTTAAAAACAATAGAAACAATAGAATAACAGAAAACACCCAAAATAAATAGATAAAATACATTAAAAATTTAAAAAGCCCTATATTATAAAACAAGATAAAAACAGCAAAGAATCAACTAAAACAAAAAATAAAACCAACATCTCACAAGGTGTCAAAGGCCAGGGTAAAAAAAGTGTGTTTTCAGACTTCAAAATTGTTGTCTGAAGTCTAAGAAAGATGCCGGATTTACTTTACCAAGTGGATCATCACGGCCTTGCCATATTGGTCCATTTGATTGACCTTTGTTATTATTATTTATTTATTTTATTTTATTTTCAGTTGTTATATATGAATAAATGGCTCGCTTTTTGTTATACTTTAGCTTAGACACACCGGTCCGCAGGGCCGTAACATAAAAACACAACAACAAGCGGCAATTATCGTTCAGAGGGAGGCTCTTATTTCACACCAGAGGTGACATCATTTTTAAAGTTTCTGAGCTGTAGGGCAACATAAAGAATGAGAGTTTTTGCTTTTCTAGTTTTACTGCCGTTTGTTCAGCTGTTGCACATCATTTGTTTCACAGTACTAAAGGGCTATAGAGAAATGATTGGTCTGTGGTTTAAAAATCATGCTAATGTGGGGGCTGGCAGAGCTGTTTGAATGGTCGCCTGTTAAGTGAACACAAAAGGATCAGTTATAGTGCTGATGATCAGCTCTTTTTTGTAGCTCTCTTATCTGTCAGCAAAATCAGTTTTTTGCCTTAAATAACTAACTAAAAAAAATCCAAAGGTGTAGAAACGTTTTTGGAGTTTCTGTTTTCACATTTTTAAAACAGACAATACAGATGTGGATTATGAGGTTTGCAGAGCAATTTACCACATCAGATAACCTGAAAAGGAGATTGGCTGTGATCGGCGTCGCTGTGAGTGATTGCTTATTTGCAAAATCAGTAAATATTGTGTAATTTGCATTGGTGAAGTTTTCAGAGCTGTGATAGGTTGAGCTCC
The DNA here is from genome assembly GCF_013358895.1 of Oreochromis aureus. Taxonomy (NCBI): domain Eukaryota; kingdom Metazoa; phylum Chordata; class Actinopteri; order Cichliformes; family Cichlidae; genus Oreochromis; species Oreochromis aureus. The sequence goes on along the minus strand of NC_052944.1, from coordinate 118,352,456 downwards.
ATCCTACAACCATCACTGACACTTCACTAGATGTTAACACCCCATATTTCTGCATATTACTTCAGCTTATCACAGGAGCCATAGTCTGTTGTAATTAAGCTAACCTCATCCAAACTCCACACAGAAAAGCTGTGGCCAAACAGTGGACTCGAATCCTCGACGTTCTCACTGTTTTGTGATGGTGCGAAACACTGCACCCATTCAGCATTGTGACAACAGGATTAGAGAAACTCTGAAGAAGCTTAAAATTAACCTCCTAGGACCTGACATCCACTTATGTGGACATCACATTTTGGGGTTGCCAGACCGGCACCGTGGCACAGTGGTTAGCACTGTTGCCACACAGCAAGAAGGTCCTGAGTTCAATTCCACCATCATTCCACCATTGCATGTTCTCCCTGTGTTTGTGTGGGTTCCCTCAGGGTACTCTGGCTTCCTCCTACCATCCAAAGACATGCAGTTTGTGGGGATAGGTTAATTGATTAATCCACATTGCCCACAGGTGTGAATGTGAGCGTGAATGGTTTTCTGTCCCTGTGTGTTAGCCCTGTGACAGACTGGCGACCTGTCCAGGGTGTACCCTCCCTGGATAGGCTCCAGAACTTTCCCAGAATCACCTCTGAGGGTGTTTGTTAATGTTTCACTTCTCTTTTCTGAACCTGGTGTCAGGTGATTATCTCTGTGTGAAGGTAAGTGAAGCAGTGTGTAATGTGTTCCTGGCGAACATCAGCTGTGTGCAGCTCAGTTCAGCACAAATCTGCCGCTCGATAGTTCACAGTAACGGACTCACAGCTGGACCAACGAAGCCAACCATTTAGTGTGTGTGAGTGAAATTCAGCAGTAGAGTTGTTTTTGAATTTATGTTTTCATTAAATGTGAGAAACAGTTTGTTTTTAAAGGTTTTATCTGGTTCTGCAACTTAAAAAACGGAACATCCCTATAAAAATTTTTTCTCTGTCCTCTGGAAGAACATCTTCTGTCTTGTAGTGTATGTGAGTATAATTCTGGAATCAGGACATTAATCAGGTTTGATTTAATCTTTTCTCTCGGTCGTTAGAGGCAGTTTGTTGTTAAAAAGCTTGACCTGCTTCTGTAACTTAAAGGACTGAATGTTCCTTCAGGACTTTTCTTCTTTGCTTTAAATTCTTTGTGTAACTGGGTTACCCCTCCCAGTGATCTTACTTAGATCTAGTAGTTGAGATAATGCTTATGGTTGAGATCTGTAAAGCATCGGATTTCTAACAAATCTGGAATACAATTTAAAGATTTAAAAACTTTTGACTCTAAAGCTCTCCGGTGATTGATGCTCAGCAGAGCAAACAAAACTCAAAGCAAAACACAAAACTGAACAGTTGATTCTCTATGGGATCAGTTGAACTTGTGAATATTTACAACTATGAGTAGTCACCTAAATCACATTCTTTGCCAAAATATCATTTACTGGATCAATAATCTGTCTTTGATCTAATTCTTCATGGTTCCTCCACAGAGTGGACCAGCAGAGCTCAGAGGTTCCCAGTGGTCAGTCTGCCCAGCAGCATCAAACACAGCTGGACTCCATATTTATGGTCTGTACATGTACAACAACTACTGTTACATCTATTCTGTTCACAGTCATCTCCATGCTGCTCTTTGTAGACCAGTGGATTGTCAGTGTGTCCAACATGGATCTGATGTTTGGCTCCATGATTTCAGTCCGATTGGCTCATTCATAAATATTCTGTTCCAGCTGCTGGAGGACAACATCATCACTTTTGTGAAGAACGAGCTGAAGAAGATCCAGAAGGTTCTGAGTCCAGATTACCCAGAATGCTTAGAGAGTCAGAAGGAGGATGAGGAGGTGTTGGAGACTGAAGATGAAGACGAGAGGAGGAGCACCAGAGAGGCATTTATGGAGATTTCACTCAATTTCTTGAGGAGAATGAAGCAGGAGGAGCTGGCTGACCGCCTGCAGAGCAGTAAGAGGATTTCTCTGAAGGTTTAAGCTGCTTGATGACTGGAATATTTACTGAAGTCTTAAAAGATGAACCGATATGTATTCAAATACTTATTGTGTGGGGGGGGGAATTTGCATGTGTATTTAATAAATAGTTTTTTGACATAATTAATCCATTGTTTCTTTAGGAAATCTCATCAGAGTGTTTCAACGTCATCTCAAGTCTATCTTAAAGAAGAAGTTCCAGTGTGTGTTTGAGGGGATCGCTAAAGCAGGAAACCCAACCCTTCTGAATCAGATCTACACAGAGCTCTACATCACAGAGGGAGGGACTGCAGAGGTCAATGATGAACATGAGGTCAGACAGATTGAAACAGCATCCAGGAAACCAGACAGACCAGAAACAACCATCAGACAAGAAGACATCTTTAAAGCCTCACCTGGAAAAGATGAACCAATCAGAACAGTGCTGACAAAGGGAGTGGCTGGCATTGGGAAAACAGTCTTAACACAGAAATACACCCTGGACTGGGCTGAAGACAAAGCCAACCAGGACATCCAGTTCATATTTCCATTCACTTTCAGAGAGCTGAATGTGCTGAAAGAGGAAAAGTTCAGCTTGGTGGGACTTGTTCATCACTTCTTTACTGAAACCAAAGAAGCAGGAATCTGCAGCTTTGAAGACTTCCAGGTTGTGTTCATCTTTGATGGTCTGGATGAGTGTCGACTTCCTCTGGACTTCCACAAAACTACAATCCTAACTGACCCTAGAAAGTCCACCTCAGTGGATGTGCTGCTGATAAACCTCATCAGGGGAAACTGCTTCCTCTGCTCGCCTCTGGATAACCACACGACCTGCAGCAGCCAATCAGATCCCCCTGACTGTGTTGGCATGGTGACAGAGGTCAGAGGGTTCACTGACCCACAGAAGGAGGAGTACTTCAGGAAGAGATTCAGAGATGAGGAGCAGGCCAGCAGGATCATCTCCCACATCAAGACATCTCGAAGCCTCCACATCATGTGCCACATCCCAGTCTTCTGCTGGATCACTGCTACAGTTCTGGAGGATGTGCTGGAAACCAGAGGAGGACAGCTGCCCAAGACCCTGACTGAGATGTACATCCACTTCCTGGTGGTTCAGGCCAAAGTGAAGAAGGTCAAGTATGATGGAGGAGCTGAGACAGATCCACACTGGAGTCCAGAGACCAGGAAGATGATTGAGTCTCTGGGAAAACTGGCTTTTGATCAGCTGCAGAAAGGAAACCTGATCTTCTATGAATCAGACCTGACAGAGTGTGGCATCGATATCAGAGCAGCCTCAGTGTACTCAGGAGTGTTCACACAGATCTTTAAAGAGGAGAGAGGACTGTACCAGGACAAGGTGTTCTGCTTCATCCATCTGAGTGTTCAGGAGTTTCTGGCTGCTCTTCGTGTCCATCTGACCTTCATCAACTCTGGACACAATCTGATGGAAAAACAACAAACAATTTCCAGGTGGTCTAAATTATTTAATAAACCAAAACTCAAATCTCTCCACCACAGTGCTGTGAACAAGGCCTTACAGAGTCCAAATGGACACCTGGACTTGTTCCTCCGCTTCCTCCTGGGTCTTTCACTGCAGACCAACCAGAGTCTCCTACAAGGTCTGCTGACACAAACAGAAAGTAGCTCACAGACTAATCAGGAAACAGTCCAGTACATCAAGAAGCTCAGTGAGAATCTGTCTGCAGAGAAAAGCATCAATCTGTTCCACTGTCTGAATGAACTGAATGATCGTTCTCTAGTGGAGGAGATCCAACAGTCCCTGAGATCAGGAAGTCTCTCCACAGATAAACTGTCTCCTGCTCAGTGGTCAGCTCTGGTCTTCATCTTACTGTCATCAGAAAAAGATCTGGATGTGTTTGACCTGAAGAAATACTCTGCTTCAGAGGAGGCTCTTCTGAGGCTGCTGCCAGTGGTCAAAGCCTCCAACAAAGCTCTGTGAGTACATTTGTACTCATGTCTTTACTTTAACATCCAACTGTGTCAGCAATTTATTTCACCAGGTTTTCTGTCTTTGTATGAGTTTGTATCCTAAAGTTTTGGAACTGTAACCTCTTTGATGGCTCCAGAACTCCAGAACAGGGAGATCAGTTTGAGAACAGAAAAAAAATGACCTCAGCGCAGAGCACATGAAAACTCTTAATACGCCATAGAAACACATGACAAGCAACAGGGATGGGTAAAAGGTGAGAGACAGCCGGTGTAGACAGCGCATCCGTGCCTGCAGCATTTGCGCTGGTCCCCTCGACCCACCGTCTGCACCGGGAGGGGATAAGCATGCTTAGAATGGGAAGGAACAGTCTAAACACTGTCTGTTATCAGGGTGAGATTTGTTATGTTCAGCTCCAGCCTTGAGACCACAGCTGGCGCCGGTATGTTAGTCGCATGAAATTATGGTGGTTTTCTTTGGTGCGAACAACTGCATGTCAATTTCACGGCTGAACTAACAGTCCATCATTCGTCTCTTAATCTCCCATTGGAGAGCCACAAGCTTCTCCGAGAGGTTATCAGTTTTGCGCTCAAAGAGCAAAGTCTGAGAACTCACGACCGCCATGAGCTTCTTCAAGATCTTATCAGTGCTGCGTTCAGTGAGCCCATTTTGAGAAGTCACGACCCGTCCCATTGTTTCAGTCACAGCGGGCAGCCTTGTTGGGTTTGGAACAGCTGATTCCGCTTTCTTTAATCTTCAATGAGCCAGGGCCAAGCCAGCTCAGATCATCAAGAACCCTTTGCTGCTGTGAATGTCCGTGCTGCTATATTTCAGTATCAGGCTCTAAATGTACAAATGGATCTGAGAAGATTTCCAATCATGTTTCTACTAGATTTACAGTTTGTTTTCATGTCTTCTGACTCAGAAGGTGGAGCAGGTGGAGCTTACAAGGAGTAAGTGCTGATATAGAAAAACAGTTGTGTTTTAATGAAGCTATTTAGTTTACCAATAATTGTATTGCATGCTGGCATTAAAAAATCTTTCATTTGACTGATTTAATTAATTTGTTTGTTTGTTTTTTTTCTTCCAGACTGAGTGGCTGTAACCTCTCAGAGAGAAGCTGTGATGCTCTGTCCTCAGTTCTCAACTCCCAGTCCTCTAGTCTGAAAGAGCTGGACCTGAGTAACAATGACCTGCAGGATTCAGGAGTGAAGCTTCTGTCTGCTGCACTGCAGAGTCCACATTGTACACTGGAAACTCTCAGGTCAGGATCCAAACATCCCCACTGCTGATCATTAAATGATATTATTGTATAAACAACCAAGCTTTATAGAATTGGCAGGTGAACTGTTCTTTATCTTTGGATTGCTTAGGAGATTCTTAATTACTGTCTGAAGATTTTTTACAGTCACATATTTTGTTTTAATGGTAAAACAGAATTATTGTTCAGTTCAATGAGCAGGTAGCTGTGAGATTCATAATAATGAGGTGTATTTCTATTAAAGATGACTAAACTTGAACAGTAGCTGTGTGAGTTACTGTTTACTCATGTGTGCTGATGTTGTGAGTCATTTAAAGCTGAAGTAAACTTGTAATGAGTTTAATAGAGTTTCTGAAGTAAGTGTACTTGGAGATATTTATGTGTTTACTAAAGTCCAGCAGCAGGAGGCTGTGTGTAGCATAGAGGAACGCAGACCTCAGATTTGTCTCCTGGTTTCTGTTGCTGCTGTTACAGTTTCCCCTCATCGTTCCCTTCAACAGTCTCCTCACTGTAACAAATCAAAGTGTTACTGTATACATTCCCGTCTGAATGTTGCCATGTGCTATTAAAACTGAAAGCGATGTTTCATACACCCACGTGGTTCAGTCACACAGTAACTGATGGTAAATAATGTTTGTGTTGAGCACATCGTACAGGTCAGCTGCTCCACACAGATCTCAGGTTTACCTGCTGGAACAGTTTGTGATCATGAAGGATAAACTTCCTCTTTGTTTCATACAGATGTGACATGAACAATAACACATTCATGAAATCCTTTTAGGAACACAAACACTATTGTAGCTGGAGGATATATTTGAATGTAGGATAATGTAGGGGATCATAAACAACAGTAATAACTAACCACCACCTCACCATTTGGGTTGGTAGCTGCATGTTGATTGATGAAGTCATTTTCTTCTTCCTCCATTTCTACTTCATGAACATCAGATTAAAAACTGCACAGAGACAGGCACTGGACATGTTTAGCCTGGCTTAGTACAAGGACTGGACATGGGGGAAACGGCTCTCATCACTGGATCAAAACATGAAAACAAATCTGAAGTAAAGTTTTGTTGAAGTGAACTGTGGTGGTGCCCAATGTTCAATTCTAAGCTGTGCGCGTGCGCAATTACGCACTGCTGGCACGGTCTCTGCGCACAGAAAATCTGCGTTGCGCACAAAAAAAACAATCAAATCTCAATTGAAATTAAAATTAATACTTTAACAATTCTCTTTTGCAGTGTTAGTCAGTGAGTGACTGGCTGCTCCTGTATGGGATTCGAACGATGCCACCTTATCCTATAGTCCAGCCAATGATGCGATTCACATTCATATATACGCAGCTAATCAATGTCGTTGACAGGCTCTGACAGCGTCCTTATGTGCCGACACCGGTGTTTTAGCTAGCAAAGCGGTTGATGTGCAGTGAAGCCACGTTAATGACAATGTGTACAACCATTGGAGATGTGAGCAGGACAGACGGAACAAATGACGGAAAAAGTGTGGATTTTATACCAGTTTTTAAATTGTGTTGATAGGCCACGTAAAACCAGAGTTATGATAAAAATTATGCAATGTTTGGTTTTCTTCCTGAATACTATCGTTGTTTATATTTACTGCGGGAAGAAACGGTAAAAACGCCGTTTTATAAGGAAAGCGCTCGAAAGCCTGTGAACAAAAACAAAACGAAAAACCCCCCACCCTTTCCTATTGGTGGAAAAATGTACCATGTCGACCACTCAAAACATGATACGGCAACATGGCATTTAGTTTTTTAGGGAGGGGGAAGTTTTAGGAGTGACGGCGGTGTTCTGAGATGTGAGAGATTTGCGACGTTTATTGGTTTGGAATGTGTTTGTTGTCTTGTATAGTTAGTGTGTAGTTAGTGTGTAGTTAGTGTGTAGTGTAGTCAATAGTTTTGTTGTGTGTCTCAAAACAATGAGGCGACTGCTGAATGTTACAGGTGTTACAGCAGTGATACATCTGCTGTTATCAGGCCTGCAGGTATCAGGCTGTTGTTCTCCTTTATCTCATAGTGGACAGAAATTATTTTTGGAGTGGCACAGATAATTTATGTGGCGTCAGATTTGATGCAGAACAGCTGATTGTTCTGTAAATAGTTTAAAATGTTTATTTAAAAAAACCCCGCCTTGGCTACATTTTTAGGTAAACAGCTGCAACAAACTTAGTTGTTTGCAAAACTCAGTAACTTTTTTGAAGAAGTAACTATATAATTAATTGCCCAACATTGGTCATTATTTACTGTATTTTGCAGACAGAGTTACAGGACTCTCTCCCAGACCACAGACTCATAATACAAGTCAGAGCTTTATTTTAAAAAAAAAAAAGAAAGAAAGAAAGAAAGTTGTGTTTTCAAAATTGGAGTTCAAGTTATTTTTACTTCCAATAGTGTTAACATACTACACAGGTCATGAACAAGATTGTTTTAAATTTTCATTGTAAGTGGGCTAAAGCAGTTAATTAAAAGTAGTCTAACATAAATGTAAATGCTGTAATTTGATTATTTTAATAAACCATGTAACTTGGATGGATTGGATGCTGGCGTGACCACAGTGCACACGTCTGATGTCGCTCACAGTGGTCCAAGGGACGCTCAGGGAGTTTGTGTGTTCGCTCAGACACATGAAAAATTAGAGGGAACATTGGCGGTGACTGACAGGGAAAAGGGGAATGATAAGACTTTCTGTAAATATAATTATGTATGTACTGAAAAAGGAACAACTAAAATGTTCCAGCTAAAAAAATGAAATCAGTTTCAGTTTATGAGCTCTGTTTGTTTTCTTCACTGTTCCAACCTTTTATATTGAAATGAGCTGCTCATTCCTGTTTAGATGACCTGCATAAAACAATACAGAGCACATTGAGCTGAATATGGAGAGAAAGCGTCACAGTCCAGCTTCACTGAAGCCTTAAAGTCTCTGATATGAAATGAGAAATGAAGCAGCCAGAGCTTTTTCATGAGTGGAAATCCACTGTGACTGTGAGCTGCTGCTACAGCCTCCAGATTAGCCAGCAGCTCATCCTGCTCAACATTTTCTCACCAACTTTAATGGAAGTGTGATGTTTTCAGCTGGAGTGATGGTCAGGGTGGCCTCCCTCTCCTCTTCTTCTCCTCTTCCTCTTTCATTTGTAAAGTCAGTTCTGCTGCTTTAATTCACGTGGAAGTCCTGTAGCTGAGTTTGGGAGAGACTAACAGCCTCGGCAGCAGAGGAAGAAAAGCCTGTAACACCACAACTTTATTCTGTTCTACCTGTCACATCATTTTATCAGAAAACATATGTATGCTCATGTTTTTACTGTGTTTGGCTTGAAAAGCTAAAATGTAAGAAGATCAAATGGTGCTCTTTATTATCATGTTGGTTTAGTTTCCTGTCTCTTGGATGGAGCCCAGCTGTGCGTGGCCCCTGGGCCTGTGGTCAGAGTGTGTGCTGGATAATCCGGCCCAGGATGAGGCCAAACTGACTTGGGATTAAATGTCTGTCACATATTTGAGCCTAATTTAAAAACATCCTCCATAAATATTGAATAATAACAATAATAATAAAGGGTCAGAAGATGACTTGTTGGAATGAAAATGAGCTTGTAGTTTGTCTGCTTTAATAATGTGACTGGAAAAAGGTGTTGTTGAACTTCAAATATGTCCATTTCTTTCACACTTCACCTTTAAAAGTGAAGCCATGTGGTTCCTGGAAGGAAAAACACGACTTTTTCATGTTTTTATGATAAATCTACAACTTCAATGTGAAAAATTCATTTTTTTTCTCTTGTTTGTTTGAAGCTGCTTCCTGTTGGCTTCAGCTGTTTGGAGTTTCCATTTTCTAAACTTCTACATTCTGAACCTTCTTCAGCTCTGAACAGATGATGAAACACTGAATGATTTCAAGCACTTTGTCTAATAAACTTACATCTTTCATTCTTTATACAGATTGATGAGCTGTGGTTTGTCAGAGATCAGCTGTGATTATCTGGCAGCAGCGCTGAAGTCCAACCCCTCGTATCCCAGAGTGCTGGACCTGAGTGGAACCTACAGCAACCTGCAGGATTCAGGAGTGAAGCAGCTGTGTGTTCTTCTGGAGAATCCACGATGTCGATTTGAAACTCTGAGGTCAGTCAGCATGTTTTAGATGTGCTGAGATGAATATGATGTGAAAGTTGTGCTGACACTGTGGATCAGTAGGCCCACAGACCTCTATACAGGAAGTCTGGTTCTACTCTTTGTAGAACTTCTGATCCCTGATCCTCTGAGTCTGACTTAGTAGATAATGCAGAGTTCTGAGCTGATGTGGGTGAGCGGACTCAGGCAGCCTGACAGACTTGATGTCCATGTCTTCCCTGCTTGTCCTGATACACATAAACATGAGTATCCTTGCAGGTCAGATCTCATCAGTCACACCTGTTAGTGCAGCTCTCCTCTAGATTGTAGTCCTTGTTAAACTAGGATGGTTTTAGGAGCCTGGACTGCAGATCCAAGGGAAGTTATGACTTGGAAAGACTAAACCAACCTATTAAAGGTGTTTGCACTAACATAGATAAATACTCAAATTTACATCTTTATTGTCTCACAAAGGGTTAAGAAGTGAATGTACACAGTGAGATTGGTGGTGAGATGGGCACTTTCAGCACTGTAGATGTGTTCCAGCTCAGTGTTCATGGAAATAATCCAGAGAGCAGGATTCCTTGATGAATGTCACATCTTCTTAAAGTTATAATCCACAGGGAAAACCTTGAAACTCTCAGTCTGATATCTACTCAGCCAATCAGGTGTTTACATGACATTCACTGATCTTCAGCCCCACCTTATTATCAGTCTCTCTCTGTTTCACGTCTGAATAATATGAATATCAGATTTGTGCTGTTCAAATTGTCCTATCATGATCGGATATGTGTCACAAAGGGTCAAAGAAGTCGGATTTGATGCGCTTTCGCCTGCAGTGTGATCGTAACCTTAGTTAAAGATGCTGGTGCCGTCCACAGATCAGCTGACCTGCTGGGTCTCTATGATCAACTTTGTTTCTTGGAGATAAAGGCTGAGCTCTTTAAAGCTTCAGTTTATTTACTGAGCAGAAGATGATCATCAGTGACACTGTCTTTAAAACACTCTTGTTAGAAATGTACAACTTTAATGGGAAATATTCAGAGTTTTTTCTCTTGTTGTGTTTGTTTGAAGCTGCTTCCTGTTGGCTTCAGCTGTTTGGAGTTTCCATTTTCTAAACTTCTACATTCTGAACCTTCTTCAGCTCTGAACAGATGATGAAACACTGAATGATTTCAAGCTCACACTTTGTCTAATAAACTTACATCTTTCATTCTTTATACAGATTGATTGACTGTGGTTTGTCAGAGATCAGCTGTGATTATCTGGCAGCAGCGCTGAAGTCCAACCCCTCCCATCTGAGAGAGCTGGACTTGAGCTCCAACGACCTGCAGGATCCAGGAGTGAAGCATCTGTGTGGTTTCCTGGAGAGTCCAGGATGTGGACTTGAAACTCTGAGGTCAGTCAGCATGTTTTAGTTGTGCTGAGATGAATACTATGTGAAAGTTGTGCTGACACTAAACTGCAGACATCAGGCTGATATTATACGGATCCACACTGAGGATCTTCATGGTAAAGTCTGTTTTCTTCTTCTCTGGTTTAGTCCATTGACTGTAGCAGAACAATGTTCACATTTCAAACCTTCAAAGAAGAAGAAAAATCCTCCACTGGATAATTCACTGTGAAACTCTCCAACTCTTCATTCCACCTTAAAGTCTGTCTGACACTGAAATCCAAAGCAAAATGTGCGTTTGCTTTACAGACAGCAGTCCAACACAAACATACACACATCATCCAAAACACAGTCCAACATCCAAATCTCCTCCACTGCCAGCATGAATGATGGGAAAGAGAAGGAGGAACACTCTTGACATTCAGGGTTAGAATGAGTTTCATGAAGCAGACTGTGAAGATCAAAGCTGCATTAGAAGCTTACATGAATGAATGAGTGGACAGAAGTGGACACAGATCATCTGAAGCACTTCAAAGGCTTTAAATCAGCACATTTCTCTTTATTCTTTATCAACTCTGTTAGTTTCTCTCAGTTTTCTGTGGAATGAAGCTAACAGCAGGCTAATAAGATGCTGACCAATAGGTTTCTATTAAAGGCTGTAATTTGTATATGAAAAAGTGCCGGTGCTTTGGCTCAGCTGGGATCAGCTTACAGGTAGAATACAGCTGCTGGATGGGATTATCTTATCATAGCTGTCTACTAAATTGCTAACTGGGGAATTTTAGGCCATCTATGAATCCTTTTTGCTAACTGTTTAGCTGTCATAGGGCAAGAGGCGTGGTCCACCTGCACAGGTGAGCAGTCCATCACAGGACCAACAGAGAGAGACAGAGAAGCACTCTCTCACATCCACACCTACAGCCAATTTAGAAGCACCAATGAACCTAAGCAGCATTTCATTGGACTGTGGGAGAACATCCAACCTCCACAGAAAGGCCAACAAGCTTCAACCTACAACCTTCTTGCTTTAAGGCACTAGTGCGAACCACTTTTCCCCATTTCAGCCCAAATCCTGCATCTTCCTGTTTCTGACTCCAGGCCAGCTACACTAACACTTTCTGATCAGACACTGCCACCTAGTGGAGGAAGTCTAAGTTCCATTTGAAGCTTCAAATTACAGTTAGTTCCTTTAAAAAGAGGTGGAGGTGGTGGGGCCACAGCACCATCATCACTGAATGCCATAGGACAATTAACCTTTCATTCATTATGGAGGCCCCACTGGAATATGTAAAGTGTGTGAACGGGTGAATGACTGAATGTAGTGTAAAGCGCTTTGGGGTCCTTAGGGACTAAGTAAAGCGCTATACAAGTACAGGCCATTTACCATGTAAAGGAAGGATCACAATACAGCGTCACTGAAGGTTTAAAGTCTCTGATATGAAATGAGAAATGAAGCAGCCAGAGCTTTTTCATGAGTGGAAATCCACTGTGACTGTGAGCTGCTGCTACAGCCTCCAGATTAGCCAGCAGCTCATCCTGCTCAACATTTTCTCACCAACTTTAATGGAAGTGTGATGTTTTCAGCTGGAGTGATGGTCAGGGTGGCCTCCCTCTCCTCTTCTTCTCCTCTTCCTCTTTCATTTGTAAAGTCAGTTCTGCTGCTTTAATTCACGTGGAAGTCCTGTAGCTGAGTTTGGGAGAGACTAACAGCCTCGGCAGCAGAGGGGAGAAAGGCTGTAACACCACCACTTTATTCTTTTCTAACTGTCACCAGTGTTGGTCAAGTTACTTGAAAAAAGTAATCAGTAACTAATTACTGATTACTTCCCCCCAAAAGTAATCCCATTACTTTACTGATTACTTGTTTTCAAAAGTAATTAATTACTTAGTTACTTAGTTACTTTTTAAAAACACAATTTACAACCTGAATAAGTGATAAAGCGATAGATCTTTCAGCCCAATTCTACTTTTTCTGCATAATTCATCATACAAAATGTAATCAAATGGAAAACTCTCTTTTTAAAACTTGTTTTATTAGTTTTAATCTTTTAACTTTATGCATCAAGCAAAAATTAAATTATATGCAACATTGTCTGACTGGAAGAAATTTGTTTAACATTTACACCTATTTTCTGCACATTCCAGCACATAAAATATTTTTTTGTGTTTACACTCACTCTTTCAAATAGATGCAAGTAAAACACAATAGAAAATAAATAAAGTCAAAGGCTAGTTGCTCTATTTTCACCTGTAAAGCAGGACTGGGGTAGGCGGAGGTTTACCCTGGTGCAGGTGTGCCGCAGCAGTCAGTGGAAGAATCCGCGAGTTTCTCTATGAATTTCCCATTACAGTCGTAGCGCACTCGGCGCTTGCTTGGAAGTTTAGGGGTTTTTTCGCTGTAAAAATAAGTTTTCTTCCCACGCACAACGGACGCTAATGTTTTTGTCACTTTTTATGGAATCAAACTCAAAATAAGGTCAGTACTTCCACGCTTTAAACGCTGCATGCTCATACTCTCTCCCGTACTTGATATATTATCCATTGTTGATCTGCAGACAGCTGTTGTCACGAACGTCGCACTCGCTTACGTCACTGTCATGAGACATTCTCGCAAAAAACTCACGGTTTTAGTAACGCAGTAACGCAGCGTTCCTACGGGAAAGTAACGGTAATCTCATTACCGTTTTTGCAATGGTAATCCCTTACATTACTCGTTACTTGAAAAAAGTAATCGGATTACAGTAACGCGTTACTGCCCATCTCTGCTACTAACATTACTTTATTTACTGTATCTTTTGAAAAAATACCGCTATTTATACAGCACAAGACTTAAGAATATTTAACAGGAGCAAGTTTCATTTTCCCTGGTTTTACTACCACACTGTTCAACAAACGCAGCAAACCTTCACCATCTTATCCAGAAGGGTCACCTCTTCTCCCTCACATGGAAGAAGTAATCTGATTGGCATGGTGGTATGTTTGAAGCAGGTCCCTTGTGTAGCGCTGGAACGCAGTCATGATGTTTCATCCATTTCATAGGCTGGTTTGCTGCAATAATGCCAAATAATTAGCAACTCTAGAAATAGAAGGTAGTTCTGCAAAATCACTCAGTAGGATGTTTGTTCTAATTTGCTATGACCACAGAGTGCATCGAAAACAAAATTAATAGGCTATAAAGAGTGATATGAACAAATTTAGAACTTACCGGAATGAAACTGTCTGGAGCACCAACAGATATTTGGAGATGGAAGAGAGCTGGATATCAGCTCGTCTCACAGCTGCTATCCAGGCTAGACGCCTTCGTTTGGTAACATCGATACACGAGCTGCCTCATGTTGCTTCCAGGTTGGGAAAGAATGAAAAGATAAACCATTTTCAAGCTTATTCTCTTGCCGGTCGTGCGATCGGACATTGCAGCCGACCACACAGCAAATACGAACCATGGCTGTTGTGTGTGCCTTCGCTCCCTTTTCACTTGCGCTAGACCCCCAAAATGGCGGATCGGGCCAAAATCCTTTCCATGCCCACCCCCGTGACATCACGCTCCAAAGCCCTATTGAGGCACAGGCAGCCAGAAGGGGACGGAGGGGGGGAGGGGGGGGGGGATGCCTCGCCTCGCCTCGCCTCGCCTCGCCTGCACCCTGGTGACACACCTTTACCCCAAGGCCCTGCATGTGTGGGTGATTGTGGTGGAGCGGGAAGAGGGAGGCAGCTGGAGATGGGGAGGGAAAGAAGGGAGGGGCAAGTGACCCCTCCCTGGGGCCAGCTCCCCCGCTGAACCCAGTAGGCACCCCCATACTCCCCAGGGCCCAGGCCCATCCGGACCGGGGACCAGTACAGCAGCGCCGCCTGGCCCCACAGAGCCCAGGACAGCCCACCCGACCCCACCACAGAGAAAACTGCACCCACCCCGTCATCCACTCATCTTCCAGACTACACGAGACAATAGACGCCCAGGCTAGTGAAATGATGTTTAAAGGTCTCCTTGTTCTGTGATCGTGCACAGATCCTGAAGCAGAAAGCCTGGGTTAACAGAGAAATGATCATCACTGTGATGATGCTCATCATCTCTGACTGGGATTTGAGGTTTTGTCAAAGCGGCAAAGAAAGCCTGGCTATGTTGGACTTGGTGTGGAAGCAGTTCCCAGTTTGAGTTCAGGAGACAGACACCCTCTCTACTTTGAAGATCAGCTTCAAACTTTCCTTTTTGATAAAGCTTATAGTTAGAGCTGGATCAGGTGACCCTGAACCATCCCTTAGTTATGCTGCTATAGGCTCAGGCTGTTGGTGGACTTCCCATGATGCTCTGCTTTCTTCTCCACTCCCCTCTTTTCACTCCTGATGCTTTTATATGTCACTACTGCATGTCCTTAACTTTTGTCTTCTTTCTCCTTAGTTTGTGTTTTGTTCTTGTCTCTCTGAGCTCATCTCTTCTCTTTCCCCTCACCCTGCAACCAGTTATGGTAGATGCTCCTCCTGGAGCCTGTTTTCACTGGGAGGATCTTTGTGTCAAAGAGAGTTCTTCCTTCCCACCATCACCAAGTGCTGCTCACAGTGGATTGTCTGATGGTTGGGGCTTTCTCTCTAATATTGGAGGCTGTTACCTTACACTGTTAAACAGCTTCAGATGACTGTTGTTGTCTGTTGGGTATTGTCACTTATAAATAAAGTTACATTGAATGGATGTAAATGGATAGATGTTATTGTGACAAAGAGAAAACGATTGTTGACAGATAGATTGTTGTTTTGTGTGTCTGCAGTCTGTCAGGCTGTCTGATCACAAAGGAAGGCTGTACTTCTCTGGCCTCAGCTCTGAGCTCCAACCCCTCTCATCTGAGAGAGCTGGACCTGAGCTACAATCATCCAGGAGACTCAGGAATGAAGCTGCTGTCGGCTGAACTGAAGGATCCAGGCTGGAGACTGGACACTCTCAGGTATGAAGAATGTCTGATAGAGGAGGAAGAGCTGGAAACATTTCCTGTGTCTTTCACTCACTTCCTTTTTGTTTCCTGCAGATGAGACATGAACAATCACACATGCAGGAATATTTCCAGGGACAGACACACTAGTCTAGCTGGATAGTACATGGATATTTATGTAGGGGGTCTCCAAGGAGTCTGTTTTCAGGAACATTTAGGTCACAGGTGTACCTGAGATAGATGCCAGTGTACCTAATAAAGTGTCAGCTAACATTTGGAAATGGAAGATTAAATAATGACAAACTCTACATTCACAGCTGAATTCACAATAAATTTGTTCTCAAGTGCACATTTTTCTGTTATTGTTCTCAAACAACAGAATGAGAATGAAATATTGATTCTAACAGGGCCCATAAACAGCATTAGCTTAGCAGCATTAGCTTATCAGTTTCCATCATGGTCACATAAATCCTTAGCAGAGCAAAGTGGCCTACTTAGCAATAGCTGCTCAAGTTGTAGAAAGCAAGGGAAAACAGTATTAGCATTAGCTGCTAATGGCAGCTTACTTAGCATAAACTCTTCACATCTTTATAATGCAAGGGAAAGGAGTCACTCATGGCAGCCTATTTAGCATTAACATCTCACATCATTATAACACTAAAGAGAAGGGTATTAGCGTTAGCTACTAATGCTTATTCACCTCAAATTAGCTATAGCTGCTAATGGTAGCCTTCTTAGCATTAACTCCTCACTAATATAATGCTAATTCACATCAAATTAGCATTAGCTGCTCATATTGTTATAAGGAAAAAGAAAACGGTATTAGCATTAGCTGCTAATATATTATTCACCCCTAATTAGAATAAGCCGCTAAAAGCAGCCTACTTAGCATTAACTCCTCACATCGTTGTTACCCAACGGAAAAGAGTATTAGTATTAGCTATTATCATTTTTAAGAAGAAAGAGAAAACAGTGTTAGCATTATTGAATAATGCTAATTCACATTAAATTAGCATTAGCTATTTACAACAGCGTACTTAGAATTAGCCACTCACATTGTTAAAAAGTAAGGGAAAACAGTATTAGCATTAGCACATAATGCTAATTCACGTCAAAGTAGCATTAGTTAATAACGGCAGCCTACTTAGCATTAACTGCTCACTAATATAATGCTAATTCACATCAAATTAGCATTAGCTGCTCACATTGTTAAAAGGCAAGGGAAAACGATATTAGCATTAGCTGCTAATAATTATTTACCTAATTAGAGTTAGCCCCTAATGGCAGCCTACTTAGCATTAACTCCTGACATTGTTATAATGCAGGGGAAAAGGGTTACCATTATCGGATAATGCTTTTTCATCTAAAATTAGAATTAGCTACTAATGGCGTCCTATTTAGCATTAACTCTTCACATCGCAGGGGAAAAGTTAAAATTGAATGAAAAAAAGTGTTCACATTAGCTACTCATATTGTTAAAAAGTAAGAAAAAATATTGTTCGTATTAACGGATAATGCTAATTCACCTCAAATTAGTATTAGCTAATAACGGCAACCTACTTAGCATTAGCTGGTCACATTGTTATAAAGCAAGAAAATATGGTATTAGCATTAGATGCCAATTCCTATCCGGTCATTAAGTGATGACGTGACGAATCCTACTTCCGAGCCTAAAGTAGTCTGCGTTTAGTATGGCTTTTGTGTTGTTAACATGTTTAATGTTTTGTATTTTCTTCTTTTTAATCTCAAAAAGCTCCTAAAACAGTCAGTGATCACTGTTGATCTCCCTCGGCTTTTATTACCACTAATCATTTATTTAAGCTCAGTTTTTAAAACCTTACGATGTAACTACAGCCCAGCCCATGCAGCAGTATATGAATGACTAACCTCGTATTGTGGATGGATTATCTCACTTGTTCTCCTGGCTGAAGTTTAGTCCTTTTACAGCATCCTGCCATGCGATTACATTTGTTCGTGACCACCGAGAACACTCACGTTAACTTTTATCGAGTGGAAAAAAAGTTAGCTTGTTTATATTATGCTAACATAGCTGTGTCGCTAGCGGTCACGTAGCACTTCATTATATACCAGCTAGCCAAACTTCAGTAACCCTACAAACGTCACTGCTGTTTAGTTTTCTGTCTTCATTTATGTTGGAAGTGATAACAGAGCTGTACGTTTGAATTTGTTTCCAAAACCCCGCAGTCAGGACATGCTATATTGTATTTAGATAGAAGCTAGCGAGCTAACTTCCTGCTAACTTCTAACTCCGTTAAATGTCATAAATTCCGTTTTCATGGATGCCTGGATGTTAAACTGAATTGTTACACCTGGTAGAGCAGAACGCTGATCATTTTATTAAAGATGAAAGACCTTTAGACAGTTTTTCAACTCTCAGTAATGCCATAGTGATCGTTTGATATATGGACCTGCAGCGGAGTTTAGGCCCAGACACGGCTAGTGACGTCAGACTTAACGACCGGATTCACCTAAAATTAGCATTAGCCACTAATGGCAGTCTACTTAGCATTAACTCCTCACTAATATAATGCTAATTCACGTCAAATTAGCATTAGATGCTAGCATCAGCTTACCTAGCACTAGCTGCTCACATTGTTAAAAGGGAAGAGAAAACGATATTAGCATTAGCTGGTAATAATTATTCACCCCTAATTATACTTAGCATTAACTCCTCACATCGTTATAATGCAAATGATGCTAACTCGCATTAAATTAGCATTAGCTAATAACAGCAGTCTATTTAGCAGTAGCTGCTCACATTGTTATAAAGCAAAGGAAAACGATATGAGCATTAGGTTCTAATGCAGGGGTGGGCAATCTCAGTCCACGAGGGCCGGTGTCCCTGCAGGTTTTAGATCTCACCTTCGGTCAACACACCTGAATCACATGATTCGTTCGTTACCAGGCCTCTGGAGAACTTCAGGACATGTTGAGGAGCTAATTTAGCCATTTAAATCAGCTGTGTTGGTTCAGGACACATCTAAAACCTGCAGGGACACCGGCCCTCGTGGTCTGAGATTGCCCACCCCTGTTCTAATGCATATTTGCCTTAAATTAGACGTAGGCGCTAATGGCGGCCTACTTAGCATTAGCATCTCAGATTGTTGTAATTCTAGGGAAAAGAGTGTTAGCATTAGCCGTTCACATTGTTATAAAGTTAAGGGAAATAGTGTTAGCATTAGCTACTCACATTGTTAAAAAGTAAGTGTTAGCATTAGTGCATAATGCTAATTCACATCAAATTAGCATTAGTTAATAACGGCAGCCTATTTAGCATTAGCAGATAATGTTGACCTTGGCCCACTGGAAAAGTTAAGAAATAAAAAGATTTAGGAGTGTTTCTCGATAGCTCTTTCTCATTTGAGAAACAAATACATTCTGCTTTTAAAACCAGCTGTAAGGTTTATATTGTTGATTGTCATTTATGCTTAGAAATATTTACTCATATATGAGTTTTATCATCGATTGCATAATGATAAAGGTTTGATCCTTAGTAGTCTGTAAAACCTCTGTGTGCCTTCCAGAGTGCTCTGGCATGCACACACACCTTAAGGTCATGAGAGAGGTCGTACCTTCTCTTACTGATTTATGGTGTAGGAGGACACCTACTCTGTGTCTGGTTAAGTATAAGAGCCCTTTGTTAGGGGGACCGCTGGACTCTTAGCACCAGCTTTGGGGTCACAGGGTCACATCTGGAACACACACACACACACACACACACACACACACACACATACCTACACTATGCACAGACTGGTACTCTGTGTTCATACCTGTGTAAGACATCATATGTTAATGAACTTATGCATATTCATGTAAGCTCAATAAAGAGCAGTGTTACGAGGGAGCAGACGAGAGCGACTGAGGTCAAGTGAAGGAACGGCGCTGTCACAGTTCTCTCCCTCATGAATTGTCTGGTTCCAGTGGTGGCTCTGTGCTAGACGACCCATCACCAGCTTTTTCCAGCTGTTTCCACTGGTTACCAGTACGTCGTAGAATCCACTTCCAGATCTTTAAATCTCTGAGTGGATTGGCTCCATCTTATCTCTCTTTAACAAAAATAATCCAAGTCGAGCCCTCAGGTCTGCAGATAAGCAGCTTCTGACCAGAACTAGCCGTAAAAACAGAGGTGAGCTTTATCGATGGCTGCAGCCAAACTCTGGAACAGTCGCCCTTCACATCAGGTCGTCACCAACACTCGACATTTTTAAAACCCGGTTGGAAACACATTTGTACTCTGTAGCTTTCAATTCTGACGAGTCTTTATAGTAATTACTGTGTATGTTTCCTATTTTATCTCTACTCTGTGCAGCACTTTGGCTCAACCTGTTTTTAAATGTGCTGATAAATAAATGTAGATTTCTTTGAATAAAACAGTGGAGCCGAGCTTTGAGCTCAGTGTGTAACAGTGTGTGTATGAGAGCCATGTAATGTCCATGTGTGCATGCTGACTGCTCTGACCCCTCCTCCTTTCAGGGTGGAGCCTGCTGGAGTCCGATGGTTGACACCAGGTCTGAGGAAGTGTAAGTGTGTTTTTAATGGGATTCATGAAAACAAAGTAGCACACATTCAACCATCTTCATCATGTCAGGAGTCGTCATCAAGGTGTCAATCAATGAACAGATGATGGATCAATAACTGCAGCTGGATTGTGTTTGTTCTCTCCATCAGATTCCTGTCAACTCACAATCGACACAAACACAGTGAACACAAAGCTCCAACTGTCTGACAACAACAGGAAGGTGACACGTGTGACAAAGGTTCAGTCATATCCTGATCATCCAGAAAGATTTGAATACTGGAAACAGATGCTGTGTAGAAATGGTCTGACTGGTCGCTGTTACTGGGAGGTCGAGTGGAGAGGAAACATTTTTATATCAGTGAGTTACAGAAGCATCAGAAGGAAAGGAGGCAGTTATGACTGTGTGTTTGGAGGGAATGATCAGTCCTGGAGTCTGATCTGCTCTGATGATGGTCCTCGTTCTGTCTGGCACAATAACAGATACACATCCATCTCCTCCTCCTCCTCCTCTGTCTCTAACAGAGCAGCAGTGTATGTGGACTGTCCTGCTGGCACTCTGTCCTTCTACAGAGTCTCCTCTGACACTCTGATCCACCTCCACACCTTCAACACCACATTCACTCAAACTCTTTATCCTGGGTTTATGTTCTGGTCTCCTGGTTCCTCAGTGTCCCTGTGCTGAGTGTAAAGAGTGTCTCCTGTTAGAGAAACACTCTGACTGTTGAACAGATAGTTCAGTCTGTACATGTCTGTCTCTTTCACTCACAAACACGTTTTCAGATTCATGGATTCAATCAGTTGATGTTTGAAACTCTTCTAAATGATTCCTTGTAAACTTCTTCCTCTTCAGTCACAAACAAACAGGAAGTGATGTCACATGTGTTCCTGTCCACACAGCAGAATGAGTCTATTGCTGACAGTGATGTACAAACAGAGTGAGCATTTCTGAGGCCAAAATAAACTGAGTAGTTCACTGAATGAACACTGTGAGCTCAGTTCCTTCATCATTAGTATGGATTATATATGTATATGTATTATATTAGTATCATATATATCAGGTGCTGCTGGTTTCAGTCATTGTGCAAATGTGCTGTTTGTAAGGTTGTAAAGCTGCAGTCAGCTGAGACTGAAGAAGTCACCTGATCAGTGAGCAAACGTTTCTGAAAACGTCCAGATGAACAGAATCAAGCTTTTGGGATCAGCCAGCAATGCAGCATCATTGTTGTTCAGGTTCAGAGGTTTGCAGGAATGAACTGATGACCAGAAACAGCTGCAAAGTCCAATAAAATACCAGCTGGAGTTCAGCTGCATTTGAAGAAGTCAAAGAAAAGTAAGGATGGCAAAGGGCGATGTTTTCTTCCAAAGAACTGAAAACATGGTCGACGCCTCATCAGAAGAATAATCTGGACATTTGTGAGGAACTCTAACCAAGAAAGCAACACAAGAAAGCAACGTCACACAGATCCAACAGACAGTTTCCATGACTGGAAGTGTTCAGTGTAAAATGCTACATTGCATTATTGCATCCTCTCACCACAGGAGGCGCTGTTGGCACCACTGATTGCTGATCAGCTCTGATGATCTGATTGATCCTGTGAATAACGGGACTCAATGAACTCTGTGACACAGTGAAGATTACAGAGTTTAACATCTGACTGACGTCACACAGACAGAAGGATGAACCAGTGAGGCACAGAACACAGTTACTGGAGATACTGGATCAGCTCCATGTGAACCTCTGATGGAGAAGCTGCTGACCCAGAGAAACATCAGGACATGACAGGCAGCTGCACTGATCTAACAACATGTAGCAGAGCTGATCTATGTTAGAGGATCTATCACAGCAGCTGAAAGTCCAACACTGGATACCAGCTGAGCCTGTGCTGAGTGTTACAGGAAAAGAAACACTGACACTGGTAGACACAGTGATGCTGACTGGGGCACAGAGCTGAATGATGCAGCATCAGGACACTGTTTCAGTCTGACTGACAGAGAAACCTGTAGCTGCATCAGTAGTAATATACCTATAGCTTTTTGCCCCCCACCCCCTACCCCCCACCCCCCCCACCGCATCCCCTCCGCGTCCATGTGTGAACGGACCTTGCGCGTGAGCGGACTTTCTTGCGTGAACGGACTTGCGAGTTCAGAGATCATATGTTTACATGTGTTTAATAGCGTTTTATTTAATGAAACCATTATGTGTTTTAATTAAACTCTTTTTTAAAGGATTGTATAGGTCTCGGAGTTCTGTTATTTAGACATAGATGATTTAATTTTCTTTAGGGCTCTGAAACACACAGAGGCTAATAGTTTTTAAACAGAAAGTTTTTTCCACCTTCTAAAAACACATATTCACACACAGCATTTAATTTAACTAGTTTTAGGGGTATTTTTCTTTAGGGCTCTGAAACACACAGGGGTGTAATAGTTTCAAACAGAATACCACAAACAGCATGCATTCCTTTAGAAATGGGATTCTTAATTCTGCAACTGCTAGACAGAGGGGGGTTACAGTTAGACCCCCTACAGTCAGCAGAAGAGGTCATCCTTATCAAGAGCATCTCAATTGTACTGCCATAGTTTTCAATACAAACAGTCTCCTTTATCTTATGGCAGAGTGCCGGCGGTGCCAGGTCCATCGGTGCCACCATACCTTTTATCATGCCATTACACTTTCTACTGACCATCCTCCAAACAGGCATCACCTTTTGTTTACACCTGAAACCAACCCCAACCCCAAGGGACTGTAATGACACCTCCTAGAGGACTGCTCCAATACATATAAAAACGGTCTCTTTCACCATTTGGAACATCAACAGCGCAACCTAAAGAACACCTCTAACTAGCTAACTAAGGAGTGCAGGATGACGTCGGCATCAACCATGACGAACAGCCAGAACATCACCCAAGCCACAGAAGCTCTAGGTACGTGTACAGGTGTATGTACCCGATGCCCCCTCATCGTAAAAGCAACGCTGTAAAACGTCGTAGATGGGTCTAAATTTAAGTTAGAATAGCAAGGCAGTAATAGGTATGTGTATACCGTTAAATATAACAGCGGAGCAGTTATACTTCGCGTAGATTGTGGTGAGGGAGTCTTTTGGGGGGAGTCACAACGCATGTCTACTAGAAACTGGAAACTCTTTCGCACTGTTGTTTGCGCTGTCTTGGACAATGTAGTCATCCCAGAGATGCTGTATGTTTCCCAGTGGAACAGTCCAACAGGCCCTGAGCTTTACAGTGCGAGGCTGATCGTTTTAACCGTAGACCCGATGACTTTATTATTCTCAGGGTATGTGATGACAGGGAAAGTCTTGTTGGTGCCAGAGGGGTTGAAAACTGGAGGTTAAATCCTTACCCTCTGAGCATAGAAGAGCCGCACTACATGGTTTAAGGATATGGTTTTTATACAGTGGCATAAATGTGTGTGCGTGTGTGTGTGTGTGTGTGTGTGTGTCTATGCAACAAAATATAAAATCTTTTTTATTGTTCCCATTTTCAGAGCGAGACATGCAAGCGTGGGACCTCTCAGACTCCCCACCGCCTGCGCTGCTAATCCAGACCCCACCACATCCTCCCCCCTCTCCTCAGCTGCTGCAGGATCCTACAGGATCGGGTCTGTGTGAGGAAACCATTATCGACATCAAGCTTGCAACCCATCACATGGTGATGTTGGCATTAAACGCCTTTCTACAGGAAACATGCGGATGTCGAACAGCTCAACCCAGTCAGGTGCAACACAGTTGTTTGCTCGAACTGCCCGAGTATTACTTTGACACCTACTACGACGATGTGATGCTGAGGCTCAAGACAGACCGATTCATCCGCGCCATACGCCTGTTTGTGCGCTCGTACACAGTCGATGGGACTGGAACACAATTCAGCAGAATTGCAGAACACACCATGACTGAACTGAGATCATCACAACATATAGTATGCGCAATTAACGCCAATATTGCACAGCTGCTAGAAGCAAGTCGTTATGCCCGTCGTGTTAAACCAGCCATGCTTCGCATGATTGGTAACTACTGGGCTGGGAGACACCTGGTTTAATGTATGTTGTTCAGTATTCATTGTCTGTGTGAATGAAATAAAAAGACATGTCAACACCGACATCTTAGTCATTTGCGGTCGATTTTGCTTATACAATAGAGAAAAGCAACAATACAGAGTGTTTCTCTGCTCCAAGACATCGGTGGGGCCTTTCACACGGTAAGCATGTCTGTTATACCCAGCGCATAAATGTCTGTATGTCAGTGCTGATTATTCAAACCCTGTTTAAAAATGACACATATGTTGTCCGAAAACAAATCCTCTAAATTTGCAAAGTTACTGATTTAAAAATATATATTTACGAATTTTTTGTTGCATGACAAACATACGATAGACTCTTGAGTGTATTTATTTATATAGCTACATTCACAACGGTATAAACGTGCTAAATAAAAGAGGCCCAAGCACCAAAGCACTCTAATGCAAGCCTCTAAACTGTATGTTGATAAGTGCATGAAGTTAACCTCTGCAGTTGAAAACAGTTTGTATCCGCACTCGAGGGTCTGCTGAATTGTTTTTAATATTGTGCTTTTTTTCACGAACTGCAGATGATGAATTCCTCTTTATTGGACGTAGTGTCCTTAAGCTATTGTTGCTCATACTTACAGAGTTCCCTAGCTACTTCTTTACTATGTCAGTAAACTTTTCGAAAAGGAAGGCGTTGTAGATTTAAAGAAACATCCTAATTGAAGCAAAGGCAAAAAATTGGAATGAATTTTATGTGACTGTTCATAAAGCCAACAACAAGTGAAAATCCAAAACCGACTCCAATGCTTTGTATTAATGATCTCCCCCTCTCTCTCTCTCTCTCTCTCTCTCTCTCTGGGTGTGTGTGTGTGTGTGTGTGTGTGTGTGTGTGTGTGTGTGTGCGTGCGTGCGTGCGTGTGTGTGTGTGTGTGTGTGTGTGTGTGTGTGTGTGTGTGCGTGCGTGCGTGCGTGCGTGTGTGTGTGTGTGTGTGTGTGTGTGTGTGTGTGTGTGTGTGTGTGTGTGTGTGTGTGTGTGTGTGTGTGTGTGTGTGTGTGTGTGTGTGTGTGTGTGTGTGTGTGTGTGTGTGTGTGTGTGTGTGTGTGTGTGTGTGTGTGTGTGTGTGTGTGTGTGTGTGTGTGTGTGTGTGTGTGTGTGTGTGTGAGTGTGTGTGTGTGTGCCCTCACAGAAGGAAGGTCACAGCAGGAGCTTTTTCAAACGCGTTTCAATCATTTTACAAGAAGTGTAGCTCATACAATGGTATTATTGTATTATTTGCGATACTTTATAAATATGAAACTCTAAAGATTTGGAGTTCATGCAAATTGTGAAACAAGAATCTAAATATTTGTGTCACAGTGATTTCTATAAAAGCATGTTGTTTATGGGGATAATGTAACAAATCTTTTGTGGCCCTATTAATGATCAATGGTAATTGAAGAGGAAGCTGAACCCAGGCTCTGGACATTTTCATGACAAGCGACAGCGCAGACATCTACTAATGAGAGAACATGTTTTATCATCATAAACACTGTGATATGAAGTATCGTTAAAGTGTCACTTCAGTAATGTTTTTAATAGATGACTTTAAAACACTAAACTCTAATTTCTGTGGTTTATTTTAAGTTTACAGAATATAACATGTGGTAAGACGACGAGTTTTACTTCTCACAAGTTGTGATATGTGTATCTATTATCATGTATGCTACTTTGCTCTGTGGACTGTAAAATGTTTCATTGTGTTCATGAAATAAACCAAACTTTCACCGTCTGCATCTTTTACTGTTTTTCTGCTTTTGTACACTCCAAGTTTGACAAACCCACAGACATCCAGAGTTAACTCGCTAACAATGTGGAGCAGTCTCAGTGTATTTAGCAGCTTTTCCCTAAACACAACCAACTGAGAGAAAGCGCTAGTAGTCCTCACTTTGGTCATTTTGAGCGTTGAAGGAGATTTGTTCCATAGACACCTTATACTAGTGTTTCCTGCACTTAATCCATCACTACTATGTTCTATTTAAATTCAGATTCCTTTTATAGTTTGCAGTTTCTTTACTAACACATTTGTAGATAAGTTTATTGCTGAACCACACAGCTAGCAGTCTCACTCACTCTCTAGGTTTTGAAGTTTTGTGTGTAATGGTTTTAGTCTATCAAACCTTATCCTTTTCTCCCCAGTATCACAACAGTATGACTCCCAAAGTACGGATCAGTAAACAACCAATGATTCTAAAGCCAGAACAGAAAGATACAGTTGGAAGATGCATGATTGCGTTTTTATGAAGCGTAGTAAAACTGGCCCCTCTTCTTCTTCTCTGTGTTGTTGTTCTTGTGTGTGTGTGCGCCTTAGAAGTCAAATAATACATTAGCCACACTTAAAAAAACAAAAAACATTTGAATTTCATTTAGAACTGAGATTCTAAGTTGTAAGCAGAAATCTTGTGCTCAGCCACAAACATGTTTCCCCACTTTCACAATGCTGAGGTGTCAAATCCACAACCCCCAACAAATGGTTTGTTACACGCGGGGGTGAAGGGCAAGCTTTACTTACACAGCCTCACACACAGTAGATTTTTAAAGTTTTTGGGTACAGTGGTTTAGCCACAGATGTAACTTCTACTTTTGATAAAGAACACTCCACCTGCATATTTCTTAAGAAATTAAGCATCTTTATTAAGCTCTTATTTATACATGTCTACACAATAATAGACACTGTGTGCTCTGTGACATTATAGTCTTCTACTGCTGCTTCCATTGGTTTGCATTTTAAACTCCCAACCTTTCAGGTTGTTATGAACGACTTATATTTCTAACATTTTGTGATATAAAAAGTGAACCATGTGGTTTTTTAATTTTCTGTGTGATGGAATGACTTAAGACACGAGTTATTTAAACAATTCTAAACGACAGTGTGATGGCCATAGTACTTAGTGTGGGCCAAATATGTTAAGGATAATGTTTATCAATGTAAAATTGCAAAGAACCTTTGAATAGATTATAACATTTTGTAAACAGTTACCTCAGAACCTGTACTGTCAGCCCTATGTATGTAAGGTGAAACTTTCCACAGTACTTACACTTAAGTAACTAAACACATAAAGTCACCCTTTACCAATAATCCACTGCTCCTTGAAAAAAGTAGCACAAACAGACAACTGACTCAGCAATGATGAGTAGAGCTACCCGAGGCGAGACTCAAGCAGAAGAAAATTAAAAGTTTTGGTTTTATGCTCGAAAAAATTAAAGAAAGTATGTTTAATAATTCAACAAGACCTACACTTTCAACACACGTACATTCAAATTTTGGATCAGACTAACATCGATGTTGTTCAATAGTTTTATCCGTTCAAAAAAGCCATTTTACGGCTTTAATGTTTCCACTGATAAGGAGAATGAGTGCATTTCATCAAATGGGCGTCCAAAGGCTTTAAACATCCGCTTTGTCTGTAAAGACAGTATCAAACTACAGAGCATTGTTTTTACTAAAATTCAACATTTTCAGATGAAAATTTGGCTGCTTTTTTTCACTGTAACACCCCCTCAATGCCATTTTAGGATATTCTCGGTGATCCCATTTTTATCATATTTATGCTTTTGGGACTGAGGGCATCTAATACGTACATCGTCACAGTGTATTGTACTACCAACTGTGAGGGCTCTGCTTTTGCTTTGAGCAGACTGTTTTTTATTTTGTCTCAGACAGATACCCACTGTCTGAGTGTGTGTTTTTCAAACGAGATCCTCCTCCTCAGTTTGATTTTGTTACCACAAACTTTGTGTAAAGTTCACAACAGAGGTAAAGAGATTTAAACACCCCAGTTTGAGGAGGCAGGGGTTGGACCAGCTGCACAGGGCAGGTGAAACAGAGAGTGTCAGGGGAGATGTGCAACAGAAGCAGAGGGAACATTTTACAAGATGATAAATGCCACATTTAGGTGATTAAGGATTTGTTGACAAGATTAAAAGACACGGCAGTCAGAGTTCAACAACATTACAGTTTGATTAAATAAAAAGTTTTAAACTACACAAGGTTCATTTTCTCCTCTGATAGTAATCATATTAAACATGTCAAGAAAGAAAGAGTACAAAGAAAAATAGTAAAGGTGTGTCTAATTCAACTCTTCCTGTGAACCTTATATGGTGAACCTTATATAGTGATGGCCAGAGGGGCCGATGGCGCGATATGGCAGCCTAGCCTCTGTCAGCCTCCCCAGGGCATCTGTGGCTACAACAGTAGCTTGCCGCCACCTGTGTGTGAATGTGAGACTGAATGAATAGTGGCATTGTAAAGCAATTTGGGTGCCTGAAAAGCGCTATATGAAACCCAATCCATTATTATTATTATATCATCCCTTAATATGTTCGGTGTTACAAACTTGAAGAATCAGAGAAAAGATCATCAGACATTAATCTAATCAGTTTTCAGCCTTCATTCATTCATATTGAAAAGTTGGAAATCTTCCCTGCTAGACCAAAGTGTAGCGTTTAACACCGTTAGCCATAACATTTTATTACAGCTATTATTAAATGGGAGGCCTCTTCACACACCGAGGTTAATTATGAAGCTCCACAGGCTTCTGTGCAAAGACCAGTTCTGTTTACATTATACGTGCTTTAGAAGACATAGCGTACATTTTCACTGCTATGCATATGATACCCACTTTTATTGGTTAAACTGCTGGGATGTCTTAAGACACATAATGAGCTTTAATTTTCTGCTTCTAAGTTCAGATAAAACTGAGGTTATCGTAGCAGGCGTAAAAATCTTAGAAACACTGTCTAACAAAATCCTTACTCTGGGACGGCATTGCCTCGAGTAGTCTGTTGTAGTCATTTGACGCATTATAAGTAAAATTGAAACATACAATCCCATAGCACCACATCAACATTTATTTATATACAAAATAAAAATGCTTTTACAGAAAAGCATTGTAACTTCATATTTTATCAACGATTACGGCGGTACATGTTTTAAAAATGCACTAAATGTTGGATACATTGTTTGGTAAAATGCAGGTTACACGTTTTAAGAAAGAAAAATAAGTCTTTCAAAGAAAACATTAGCAGCCTCCTTTGTAACACTCTGCGACCAGCCGTAGCTGTCTGATTTTCACCACGTCCAACCCCACCAGATTGGTGTATGCCTCGACTATGGCGTCAAAGACTTTCCTTTCCGATTTCAGTTCGTGCAGAGAGTTTCCGCCACCATGCGGACTTTGGCGTCGTCCATTTTGATGTTGCGAGCAATCAGAAGCCGTTGAATAGATGGAATGAAAGCGTGGGGTGAGAGTCTTTTTCTGATGCTGTGATAATTTTCAGCGTAAAAGTCATCCTCAAGACTTGCACACACTCGTGTTGTTTCTGGCGGGGTTGATCGGACTTACAGCCGTTGCATTCGTCAGTGAGGTACCTGTTGATTACTAGGTTGACTAGATGATACACCGCGGTTTTCACGGTATCGATGAAAAAGAAGATGCCCAACCGTCAAGCTCGTCGACTTGCTGCTGCTGCTTCTCAAGGGATGATAGTAACCGGGCGTGTCGGGTACTATTGTGCCCTCGGCCGCAGAACTTTCCTCCTCCTCAGTGTGGCGCAGGGCTGTAGAGGCCATACTTATGGTTTTGAGCTAAAAAGGTTTGAAGGAATGAGGCGGCGGTCTTCTTTTTAAAATAACAGGAGGGGCGTGATCTGGAAGTGGGTTGATCTTAAAGGTTGTGGGTGGGAGTGGCAACAATTTTCAAAAACCGTAGAGTTGGCCAACGTGTCTCTCTAGCAGTTGCAACTTTGGAAAAGAGCGGTAATTTTCATCTGTTGGGCTTGAAATTCTCCATGAAAATGGCATCTTCCAGCCCTTCTGCTCAATCAACCATCAAAGTGGCTGAACCTGGTACATACTTGGTACTTGGTACTATCAGTGATGCTGGGCATTCTTTACTCTCTGAAGAGCCATCCACTAACCCTGCATTTGAAGATTGGAGTGAAGGCGCACCGTATTCACCAGTATCAGAGTGGAGCCCACCCCCTTCACCACCACAACTGTGGACTATGGACACTGACAACGAGGAAGATTTTTTGTATTTCGGCGACTCTCAGGACCTTGGAAGGGTGGCCATGCCCAGTCTACCTCATCAATGTCGGGAGAGTCGCGAAATACAAAAAATCTTCCTCGTTGTCAGTGTCCATAGTCCACAGTTGTGGTGGTGAAGGGGTGGGCTCCACTCTGATACTGGTGAATACGGTGCGCCTTCACTCCAATCTTCAAATGCAGGGTTGGTGGATGGCTCTTCAGAGAGTAAAGAATGCCCAGCATCACTGATAGTACCAAGTACCAAGTATGTACCAGGTTCAGCCACTTTGATGGTTGATTGAGCAGAAGGGCTGGAAGATGCCATTTTCATGGAGAATTTCAAGCCCAACAGATGAAAATTACCGCGCTTTTTCCAAAGTTGCAACTGCTAGAGAGACACGCTGGCCAACTCTACGGTTTTTGAAAATTGTTGCCACTCCCACCCACAACCTTTAAGATCAACCCACTTCCAGATCACGCCCCTCCTGTTATTTTAAAAGAAGACCGCCTCATTCCTTCAAACCTTTTTAGCTCAAAACCATAAGTATGGCCTCTACAGCCCCTGCGCCACACTGAGGAGGAGGAAAGTTCTATGTCGAGGGCACAATAGTACCCGACACGCCCGGTTACTATCATCCCTTGGAGAAGCAGCAGCAGCAAGCCGACGAGCTTGACGGTTGGGCATCTTCTTTTTTCATCGATACCGTGAAAACCGCGGTGTATCATCTAGTCAACCTAGTAATCAACAGGTACCTCACTGACGAATGCAACGGCTGTAAGTCCGATCAACCCCGCCAGAAACAACACGAGTGTGTGCAAGTCTTGGAGGATGACTTTACGCTGAAAATTATCACAGCATCAGAAAAGACTCCTCACCCCACGTTTCATTCCATCTATTCAACGGCTTCTGATTGCTCGCAACATCAAAATGGACGACGCCAAAGTCCGCATGGTGGCGGAAACTCTCTTGCACGAACTGAAATCGGAAAGGAAAGTCTTTGACGCCATAGCCGAGGCATACACCAATCTGGTGGGGTTGGACGTGGTGAAAATCAGACAGCTACGGCTGGTCGCAGAGTGTTACAAAGGAGGCTGCTAATGTTTTCTTTGAAAGACTTATTTTTCTTTCTTAAAACGTGTAACCTGCATTTTACCAAACAATGTATCCAACATTTAGTGCATTTTTAAAACATGTACCCGCGTAATCGTTGATAAAATATGAAGTTACAATGCTTTTCTGTAAAAAGCATTTTTATTTTTGTATATAAATAAATGTTGATGTGGTGCTATGGGATTGTATGTTTCAATTTTACTTATAATGCGTCAAATGACTACAACAGACTACTCGAGGCAATGCCGTCCAGAGTAAGGATTTTGTTAGACAGTGTTTCTAAGATTTTTACGCCCTGCTACGATAACCTCAGTTTTATCTGAACTTAGAAGCAGAAAATTAAAGCTCATTATGTGTCTTAAGACATCCCAGCAGTTTAACCAATAAAAGTGGGTATCATATGCATAGCAGTGAAAATGTACGCTATGTCTTCTAAAGCACGATAATGTAAACAGAACTGGTCTTTGCACAGAAGCCTGTGGAGCTTCATAATTAACCTCGGTGTGTGAAGAGGCCTCCATTTAATAATAGCTGTAATAAAATGTTATGGCTAACGGTGTTAAACGCTACACTTTGGTCTAGCAGGAAGATTTCCAACTTTTCAATATGAATGAATGAAGGCTGAAAACTGATTAGATTAATGTCTGATGATCTTTTCTCTGATTCTTCAAGTTTGTAACACCGAACATATTAAGGGATGATATAATAATAATAATGGATTGGGTTTCATATAGCGCTTTTCAAGGCACCCAAATTGCTTTACAATGCCACTATTCATTCAGTCTCACATTCACACACAGGTGGCGGCAAGCTACTGTTGTAGCCACAGATGCCCTGGGGAGGCTGACAGAGGCTAGGCTGCCATATCGCGCCATCGGCCCCTCTGGCCATCATCGTATAAGGTTCACCATATAAGGTTCACAGGAAGAGTTGAATTAGACACACCTTTACTATTTTCTTTGTACTCTTTCTTTCTTGACATGTTTAATATGATTACTATCAGAGGAGAAAATGAACCTTGTGTAGTTTAAAACTTTTATTTAATCAAACTGTAATGTTGTTGAACTCTGACTGCCGTGTCTTTTAATCTTGTCAACAAATCCTTAATCACCTAAATGTGGCATTTATCATCTTGTAAAATGTTCCTCTGCTTCTGTTGCACATCTCCCCTGACACTCTCTGTTTCACCTGCCCTGTGCAGCTGGTCCAACCCCTGCCTCCTCAAACTGGGGTGTTTAAATCTCTTTACCTCTGTTGTGAACTTTACACAAAGTTTGTGGTAACAAAATCAAACTGAGGAGGAGGATCTCGTTTGAAAACACACACTCAGACAGTGGGTATCTGTCTGAGACAAAATAAAAACAGTCTGCTCAAAGCAAAAGCAGAGCCCTCACAGTTGGTAGTACAATACACTGTGACGATGTACGATTAGATGCCCTCAGTCCCAAAAGCATAAATATGATAAAAATGGGATCACCGAGAATATCCTAAAATGGCATTGAGGGGGTGTTACAGTGAAAAAAGCAGCCAAATTTTCATCTGAAAATGTTGAATTTTAGTAAAAACAATGCTCTGTAGTTTGATACTGTCTTTACAGACAAAGCGGATGTTTAAAGCCTTTGGACGCCCATTTGATGAAATGCACTCATTCTCCTTATCAGTTGGAAACATTAAAGCCGTAAATGGCTTTTTTTTGAACGGATAAAAACTATTGAACAACATCGATGTTAGTCTGATCCAAAATTTGAATGTACGTGTGTTGAAAGTGTAGGTCTTGTTGAATTATTAAACATACTTTCTTTAATTTTTCGAGCCATAAAAAACCAAAACTTTTAATTTTCTTCTGCTTGAGTCTCGGCCTCGGGTAGCTCTACTCATCATTGCTGAGTCAGTTGTCTGTTTGTGCTACTTTTTTCAAGGAGCAGTGGATTATTGGTAAAGGGTGACTTTATGTGTTTAGTTACTTAAGTGTAAGTACTGTGGAAAGTTTCACCTTACATACATAGGGCTGACAGTACAGGTTCTGAGGTAACTGTTTACAAAATGTTATAATCTATTCAAAGGTTCTTTGCAATTTTACATTGATAAACATTATCCTTAACATATTTGGCCCACACTAAGTACTATGGCCATCACACTGTCGTTTAGAATTGTTTAAATAACTCGTGTCTTAAGTCCTTCCATCACACAGAAAATTAAAAAAACCCACATGGTTCACTTTTATATCACAAAATGTTAGAAATATAAGTCGTTCATAACAACCTGAAAGGTTGGGAGTTTAAAATGCAAACCAATGGAAGCAGCAGTAGAAGACTATAATGTCACAGAGCACACAGTGTCTATTATTGTGTAGACATGTATAAATAAGAGCTTAATAAAGATGCTTAATTTCTTAAGAAATATGCAGGTGGAGTGTTCTTTATCAAAAGTAGAAGTTACATCTGTGGCTAAACCACTGTACCCAAAAACTTTAAAAATCTACTGTGTGTGAGGCTGTGTAAGTAAAGCTTGCCCTTCACCCCCGCGTGTAACAAACCATTTGTTGGGGTTGTGGATTTGACACCTCAGCATTGTGAAAGTGGGGAAACATGTTTGTGGCTGAGCACAAGATTTCTGCTTACAACTTAGAATCTCAGTTCTAAATGAAATTCAAATGTTTTTGTTTTTTAAGTGTGGCTAATGTATTATTTGACTTCTAAGGCGCACACACACACAAGAACAACAACACAGAGAAGAAGAAGAGGGGCCAGTTTTACTACGCTCATAAAAACGCAATCATGCATCTTCCAACTGTATCTTTCTGTTCTGGCTTTAGAATCATTGGTTGTTTACTGATCCGTACTTTTGGGAGTCATACTGTTGTGATACTGGGGAGAAAAGGATAAGGTTTGATAGACTAAAACCATTACACACAAAACTTCAAAACCTAGAGAGTGAGTGAGACTGCTAGCTGTGTGGTTCAGCAATAAACTTATCTACAAATGTGTTAGTAAAGAAACTGCAAACTATAAAAGGAATCTGAATTTAAATAGAACATAGTAGTGATGGATTAAGTGCAGGAAACACTAGTATAAGGTGTCTATGGAACAAATCTCCTTCAACGTTCAAAATGACCAAAGTGAGGACTACTAGCGTTTCTCTCAGTTGGTTGTGTTTAGGGGAAAAGCTGCTAAATACACTGAGACTGCTCCACATTGTTAGCGAGTTAACTCTGGATGTCTGTGGGTTTGTCAAACTTGGAGTGTACAAAAGCAGAAAAACAGTAAAAGATGCAGACGGTGAAAGTTTGGTTTATTTCATGAACACAATGAAACATTTTACAGTCCACAGAGCAAAGTAGCATACATGATAATAGATACACATATCACAACTTGTGAGAAGTAAAACTCGCTGCCTTACCACATGTTATATTCTGTAAACTTAAAATAAACCACAGAAATTAGAGTTTAGTGTTTTAAAGTCATCTATTAAAAACATTACTGAAGTGACACTTTAACGATGCTTCATATCACAGTGTTTATGATGATAAAACATGTTCTCTCATTAGTAGATGTCTGCGCTGTCGCTTGTCATGAAAATGTCCAGAGCCTGGGTTCAGCTTCCTCTTCAATTACCATTGATCATTAATAGGGCCACAAAAGATTTGTTACATTATCCCCATAAACAACATGTTTTTATAGAAATCACTGTGACACAAATATTTAGATTCTTGTTTCACAATTTGCATGAACTCCAAATCTTTAGAGTTTCATATTTATAAAGTATCATAAATAATACAATAATACCATTGTATGAGCTACACTTCTTGTAAAATGATTGGAAACGCGTTTGAAAAGCTCCTGCTGTGACCTTCCTTCTGAGAGGCACACACTCACACTCACACACACACACACACACACACACACACACACACACACACACACACACACACACACACACACACACACACACACACACACACACACACGCACACACACACACACACACACACACACACACACACACACACACACACACACACACGCACACACACACACACACACACACACACACACACACACACACACACACACACACACACACACACACACACACACACACACACACACACACACACACACACACACACACACACACACACACACACACACACACACACACACACACACACACACACACACACACACACACACCCAGAGAGAGAGAGAGAGAGAGAGAGAGGGGGAGATCATTAATACAAAGCATTGGAGTCGGTTTTGGATTTTCACTTGTTGTTGGCTTTATGAACAGTCACATAAAATTCATTCCAATTTTTGCCTTTGCTTCAATTAGGATGTTTCTTTAAATCTACAACGCCTTCCTTTTCGAAAAGTTTACTGACATAGTAAAGAAGTAGCTAGGGAACTCTGTAAGTATGAGCAACAATAGCTTAAGGACACTACGTCCAATAAAGAGGAATTCATCATCTGCAGTTCGTGAAAAAAAAGCACAATATTAAAAACAATTCAGCAGACCCTCGGAGTGCGGATACAAACTGTTTTCAACTGCAGAGGTTAACTTCATGCACTTATCAACATACAGTTTAGAGGCTTGCATTAGAGTGCTTTGGTGCTTGGGCCTCTTTTATTTAGCACGTTTATACCGTTGTGAATGTAGCTATATAAATAAATACACTCAAGAGTCTATCGTATGTTTGTCATGCAACTAAAAATTCGTAAATATATTTTTAAATCAGTAACTTTGCAAATTTAGAGGATTTGTTTTCGGACAACATATGTGTCACATTTTAAACAGGGTTTGAATAATCAGCACTGACATACAGACATTTATGCGCTGGGTATAACAGACATGCTTACCGTGTGAAAGGCCCCACCGATGTCTTGGAGCAGAGAAACACTCTGTATTGTTGCTTTTCTCTATTGTATAAGCAAAATCGACCGCAAATGACTAAGATGTCGGTGTTGACATGTCTTTTATTTCATTCACACAGACAATGAATACTGAACAACATACATTAAACCAGGTGTCTCCCAGCCCAGTAGTTACCAATCATGCGAAGCATGGCTGGTTTAACACGACGGGCATAACGACTTGCTTCTAGCAGCTGTGCAATATTGGCGTTAATTGCGCATACTATATGTTGTGATGATCTCAGTTCAGTCATGGTGTGTTCTGCAATTCTGCTGAATTGTGTTCCAGTCCCATCGACTGTGTACGAGCGCACAAACAGGCGTATGGCGCGGATGAATCGGTCTGTCTTGAGCCTCAGCATCACATCGTCGTAGTAGGTGTCAAAGTAATACTCGGGCAGTTCGAGCAAACAACTGTGTTGCACCTGACTGGGTTGAGCTGTTCGACATCCGCATGTTTCCTGTAGAAAGGCGTTTAATGCCAACATCACCATGTGATGGGTTGCAAGCTTGATGTCGATAATGGTTTCCTCACACAGACCCGATCCTGTAGGATCCTGCAGCAGCTGAGAGAGAGGGGAGGATGTGGTGGGGTCTGGATTAGCAGCGCAGGCGGTGGGGAGTCTGAGAGGTCCCACGCTTGCATGTCTCGCTCTGAAAATGGGAACAATAAAAAGATTTTATATTTTGTTGCATAGACACACACACACACACACACACACACACACACACATTTATGCCACTGTATAAAAACCATATCCTTAAACCATGTAGTGCGGCTCTTCTATGCTCAGAGGGTAAGGATTTAACCTCCAGTTTTCAACCCCTCTGGCACCAACAAGACTTTCCTGTCATCACATACCCTGAGAATAATAAAGTCATCGGGTCTACGGTTAAAACGATCAGCCTCGCACTGTAAAGCTCAGGGCCTGTTGGACTGTTCCACTGGGAAACATACAGCATCTCTGGGATGACTACATTGTCCAAGACAGCGCAAAACAACAGTGCGAAAAGAGTTTCCAGTTTCTAGTAGACATGCGCCAGTGACTCCCCAAAAGACTCCCTCACCACACCCACGCTAAGTATAACTGCTCCGCTGTTATATTTAACGGTATACACATACCTATTACTGCCTTGCTATTCTAACTTAAATTTAGACCCATCTACGACGTTTTTACAGCGTTGCTTTTTTTACGATGAGGGGCATCGGTACATACACCTGTACACGTACCTAGAGCTTCTGTGGCTTGGGTGATGTTCTGGCTGTTCGTCATGGTTGATGCCGACGTCATCCTGCACTCCTTAGTTAGCTAGTTAGAGGTGTTCTTTAGGTTGCGCTGTTGATGTTCCAAATGGTGAAAGAGACCGTTTTTATATGTATTGGAGCAGTCCTCTAGGAGGTGTCATTACAGTCCCTTGGGGTTGGGGTTGGTTTCAGGTGTAAACAAAAGGTGATGCCTGTTTGGAGGATGGTCAGTAGAAAGTGTAATGGCATGATAAAAGGTATGGTGGCACCGATGGACCTGGCACCACCCGCACTCTGCCATAAGATAAAGGAGACTGTTTGTATTGAAAACTATGGCAGTACAATTGAGATGCTCTTGATAAGGATGACCTCTTCTGCTGACTGTAGGGGTCTAACTGTAACCCCTCTGTCTAGCAGTTGCAGAATTAAGAATCCCATTTCTAAAGGAATGCATGCTGTTTGTGGTATTCTGTTTGAAACTATTACACCCCTGTGTGTTTCAGAGCCCTAAAGAAAAATACCCTAAAACTAGTTAAATTAAATGCTGTGTGTGAATATGTGTTTTTAGAAGGTGGAAAAACTTTCTGTTTAAAAAACTATTAGCCTCTGTGTGTTTCAGAGCCCTAAAGAAAATTAAATCATCTATGTCTAAATAAC
This sequence comes from Oreochromis aureus, assembly GCF_013358895.1. Taxonomy (NCBI): domain Eukaryota; kingdom Metazoa; phylum Chordata; class Actinopteri; order Cichliformes; family Cichlidae; genus Oreochromis; species Oreochromis aureus. The sequence continues at coordinate 118,314,309 of NC_052944.1, read as the reverse complement.
AGAACTCCGAGACCTATACAATCCTTTAAAAAGAGTTTAATTAAAACACATAATGGTTTCATTAAATAAAACGCTATTAAACACATGTAAACATATGATCTCTGAACTCGCAAGTCCGTTCACGCGCAAGAAAGTCCGTTCACGCGCAAGGTCCGTTCGCGCGCACATGGACGCGGAGGGGATGCGGGTGGGGTGGGGGTGGGGGTAGGGGGTGTGTGGGGGGCAAAAAAAGCTATAGGTATATTACTACTTGCATCTACATGTGAGGCAGAGGCCACACAAGCAGGTTTCTATGTTTCACAGTGACTGAGATCTTCAGTGGGGTGGACATGCTCCTGTACAGACCTCTGAGGAGAACCAAGGTGCAGTCAAAGAGTCCAGTCTGTCCTCACAGATGTCAACATGTGGTTCATCAGGTCTGCTGTCAGCTAGCAGGCTCACATCAGAATCACTGTTCCTGAAAAACACAGTCTGTGTGACATCATCAGTCAGCTGATCGTCCCAGATCTGAATGGTTTCTGTCTCTACTGAGGAAGTCAGAGAATCTCACTGAGGTGTGGATCAGGTCTGAGTGAGCTGTGGAGGGACAGCTTTAAACAGTCCACAGGTCTCAGGTCCTGCTCAGTCTGGTAGCAGATACCTCGTATTGTTCCAGATGTGCTGACATCACCAGCAGCAGCAGCAGCACAGCTGTGTGATACGATGAATCTCAGTTATTGATCCAACACACAGGAAATACAAAGATCAGGATTTATGAGAGTAATCATTATGAGTCTGAACACATGATCACTGAATGTTAGTCTCCACAATAATAAGCTAACACAAGCAAACACAGCTTTCAGCTCTTATTTTGAAACTTCTTTAGAGAGCTGTGATGTGAGCGTGCCTGGCTCTGAGGCACTTGGGTCAGCCTCTGTTGTTTAGAAGTGTTACAGACTGTGAATGACACAGACCTGTCAGTTTCATGTTTGTCTGTAACACAGCTCAGGGCTCCATGCTGAACGCATCCATCCAGTGTTATTGATCCAGGACTAATACCAGCATTGGGATCAATACTACACAATCACATGTGTCCACGTGATGGATTTGACCAGCTTTATTCATTAATGATCAATCAACTTATTTACTGCATCTGAGTCCAGCTTCATTTAAATGATCCAACCATGAAAATGACATCAGTCCTACAGAAGCACTTAATGCTAACAGGAAGTCATTTATTAAGGTGGAATAACACAGAGACACAACCACTCACAGTTAACCTGACCCCACTAACTGCATGTGTTTGGACTGTGGGAGGAAGCCGGAGTACCGGAGAGGACGCACACAAACACGGGAGAACATGAAGCACTGAAACAAAGATGGTGGATTTGACCTCAGGACCAGGCGCGTAATTTCCAGGGGGGTTACGGGGGTCAAACTGTCAATTTCATTTACTTTTACTGTTTTTAAAGCTATGAGGCTGCTTTGTGGCTCACTTATACTTTCAACTAAGATACTTTCAGTGTGAATCATTTGCAGGAACACAGACAGGATTTAAAGTGCAGAACTTTACAGTCTCTGTCTCAAAGTTGGTCTAAACATCCTAACAGCTCTTTTTTTCTTTCAGTTTTCACTGGTTTGATGTAATAAAAGAAATTGATCAGGATGTGTTCAGGTTGGATGTGTAAAATAGTTGTGTGTGAGGTCACAGAGCTTCACATGTGTGTGTGGGCTGAAGCACCCACATGTGAGTCCTCAGAGGTTTCACATCACTGCACACATTTATAATCCCAGTTTAAGCTTGTGGATCATATCGGACACATCAGCAGCTCTTTGGAGACAAAGAGATCATTTGAGATTTAAGATGAGTCGTTGTTTTTCTATCCATGGTAGCTTCCACTGCTGAGGCTCGGGAAACATGAAGAGGACAAATAAGAGGACGCATCAGCTCTGTCTCATCTTACTACACAGTATTATAATCATGCACTTGTGTCTCAAACTAAGACTAAATGAGACAACGTGAGTTATGTGAGTCTTTAGATTATCAGTAAGTTCTACTGACAGTTTGACGCTCAGTGGAGCATTTTTGGTTTGTGATGAGTGTTTTGTGATGGTCAGCTTCTGTTTTGTGAATCGCTCTTTGTAATTTAGAAGATCATGCAGAAATGTGCGCGCCCTTATCTGAGAGGACATGGAGAGAGTGTCGCAGACTCGAGGTGAGAAGATAAACCTCGGAGCTGGATGGCCTGCACGTTACCTATGTGCATCTTTTCAATGACATCAAGTGAACCCATAATAAGCATTTCTATGTCTGAGACATCATGTCCATTTCTAATGAAAGATTATTTTTAAATGAGGGAAACCTGGTCTAACAACACGCTTACAACAGAGCTAAAGGTTCATCACATGTGAGATGGTGGGACTCTCTGATAAGAACTGAAACACTGTGTGTAAACAGCTGAGGCAAAACTGTATATAAACACTCATTTATTCCAGTTTAGTTTACAATGATTTTTAAAGTAATGTGGAACGATTCATGTTCATGAGCTGTTAACAAGGCTGGTGTTGAGGCTCTTGGAATAATGTTTGAATAACAGCAAGAAATGATCGTTTTCCCATTTTACCAAAGTGGAATAACATCACCACAGCAAAACAAATAATGTTATTGTCTGCAGCTAAAATATATAGTGAACATGGTTTTATAATAACGTGCAAACACAACCTCACTCTGCTATATACGAGGAGCCAACCACAGCTGTCCGGGTCTTCGTCCACGACCTCCGCCATCTTTGCTCATCATCATTCACTTAATTGCTTAGATACAGATCTCTTAGATAAAGAGATTACAAAAAAAGAAGTGTAAGAGTTAAAGAGCTGCAGCAGATTAACAGTTTCTGACAGTCATGTGTTAGAAATAGGACGATTAGATGAGCTGAGGGATCATCTACTGCTCAATGAAGCCTCATCAGAAACAGTCTCAGTGGAAGGATGGCTCTATTCTTAAGGAAGGACACAGGCAGAAAGACTGGCGTCTGTCACGTTACACAGGAACTGGACTGAAAATCAGCTGCAAATATTCATCAGTATGTGCAAACATATTATAGGTGTGGAATTCAGGAAAGTACCATCAGAAGTTGATCCACTATGCAAATGTCTGATTGGCAGTGGCTTCATTTTTCACTATGAACAAACTGCTGATGCAGTATGCAGCATCGAGGGACGTCAGTCATGGATTGGCCTCCACAGACCTCAACATCACTGAAACATCTTAACAGAGAATGGAAACAAAGGGAACAAACATCCAAGAAAAGAACTGCTCCTGAATACTTCCTCACAGAAAATACAAACAAGCTTGACTAAGAGACTTCAGGCTGTGCTGAATAATAAAGGTGGACTGACTTCCAGGGTCCTTAGTATCATATAAGCTCAGGTTTTGTCTTATATACTGTATTTCCATTTATATAACAAAATATATAGAAACGAGGGTTTAAGATGTCTGTAGAGTTTCATTCATTATCTTTAAACAAACAAAGAAAGCACCATCCATTCGTCTCCAGTCTGTATGAAAAACAGGTCAAATTAAACCTTTGAAATTCCTTTCACAATAAATCCAATCATGACCAAAATAATAAATATAAAAGTGTTTAAACACACTTTTCCATGAAGCTATCAATAGGAAATGTTCCAGTAAACATATCTTGTGTTTCTGCTTTTTTCCTTTCATGTGTCCACAGCTGACAGGTAACCCTATTGGAGTCGCCATAGTGACGGGTGGCCTCTCAGCTTCAGTGTGTTGATGGGCACAGCCATGGTTACCACAGCTGGAGTTGGTATACGCCGAGCTGTGAGAGGACAGAGATGGAGAACGGACATTTAACTATTTAACAGGAGATACGTTACGACTGATACACGACTGCTGTTTAAATGATGTCTTTGCAGCCCTCATGCTACATGTTACACAACTTTTCTTCATGCCAACAAGACTGAGGTGCCACATAGTTGACACATACAACTGATTATGATGCATATTTACTATTGCTATGTTCACATCATCTCCTTGGCTTTATTATTGAAAGCCTGGAGATACTCTGTGCATGGCTGATGTGAAGTATGATTAGTACTGCATGACTTACACCACCAACAACAGAGGCAATGAAAGCTTTGTTGTTAACAGGTTGCAGGTAAAGTCAAATTTCTAACTCTACACTTGTGTTGGGTAAAGTTCTTCTCACTGCAGCAGATTTATGTCTGTGGTTTCACAGGGCGTGATGTGGACCTCAGCGCTGAGGTGCAGTTCTAATTGGAGACGGCATCCTGGCTGAAAATATTATCATGCTTCCAAAACACTTTCAGCTTTTATTTTGAAAGAAACAAAACTTGAAAACTAATCCCCTTATTCCTCTTTGTATTTGTTCTTCAGAGGAGTGTCACCTGGACAAACTCAGGGCTATTCTAGGGCCTTTGTTATTATTTGACTCCATAGAAATAAAACTGAATTGAATCGAACCAAACAAAAACTCCCAAACAGCTCAAATACTTTGCTTTATTCTCTTTTTTAACAAACACCTTGAGTGTTTACATCCTTTGTACAGATCTGTGTACAAAACAATCATTCACGTCCCATAGAAATCTAGTTACACGTAACTATACAAGAACTCGTAAATAAAAGAAACATAAAACACATAATCACAGGTGATAAAAAAAAGAGAAAGAATTCATGTGTTAGTGATGTTTTTGCAGCCCTAATGGCTCATGTTGGAGAAACAAACTGAGGTACGTGGAAAGTTCATATACACAAGTGGGCGTGAGCGCACACACAGAGAGAAAAACACAACTGAACCATCTGTTTGCTGTTTCTACTTTCCTCATTTCATTTCTGCTGCTTTGTCAGGCTGGAGTATCTCAGTGACTTGGTTGAGGTGAAGTATGACGAGTATCCCTGATTCATTCCATCGAGACAAAGGGGAAAGAAAGCTGTTGTTAACAAACTCTATGGTAATGTGGCATTTAGCTCTGATTCTACGCTCTGCTGAATCCTTTGAACCTGTTCTGCTGATCAGTAAAGCTCTACGTGCTGCAGCAGATTGACCTCATCTGTTTTCACAGGTGTGGACCTCAGCGCTGAGGTGCAGGAGAGTTTCATTCAGTTCTCCCTGCAAACAGCATCCAGCCTGAAAATATTGTCATCTTTCCCAGAAATGGTCCTCTTATCTCAGAGAAGAAGTTTGATGTAAATAACTGCAATCAACAGTGATGTTATGCACAGATCACTTTTCCATTTTCCTCTCTAGATGAGTCCCAGCTGCCTGACCTCGTGTCCAGGTGATCGTCTCACTGAGGAGCTTTTACTCCTCACTGCTCCATCACCTGTTTCCTTTTTACTATCTCTGCTCTTTCTTTATTAACAATGCTCATAATATCACAAAATTATATTCATCACTTGCATGCTTTTATCCACCTGCTGTTAGAACCAAACAAATAAAAAGGATGAAATGCCTAAAATCCTTTGATTCATTACATTATGAAACAATTATGAGTACATCCCTAACAGCACAGCTGAGACCTTTGTTTTAATCAAGCCTTTGTATCTACACACTTTGTAAAGGTTCATAGACAAAAATAAATAGAATTAAATAAATATAAAATACACATCACAGCAGACAAAGCAACAGGGTGACCGCTGCAAAAACAAAATACCCACCAAGTCTGAAGTAGATCAGAGGAACTGTTGAGCAGACAGACTGACAGACAAACAGATGCTTGATTCATTAGTGTGATAAAATGTTCTTCTTTAACAGCATCACTTCATGTATTTGTGTTCCAGGAATAAAGGTCTATTTAAACTGGACGTCTCCTCAGCATCACTGGTGGTGTCATGGTTTCAAAGCTGTGCAGCAGAGAAAAGAATCTGAGGGATGATACAGAGGTGACCAAAGTTACAAACAAATCCAGCTGTGCTGGAAATGTTTGCAGAGCTCCGAACTCTTTGGCTTTCTGTAGAGCAAGTATGGAAGAAGTACCTGAGCTAACTTACATTTAGACGATATGAGGAACAATGCTGCTTCCCAAAGTTTCCTACAAGTATCCAGTTTATATTTAGAGAAGCGAAGGCTCTTTATCCTGACAACTGTTGCTTGACTGGAGTTTGCTCTGATTTCAAGTGGTTGTCTGTCTCAAAGCCAACATGAAGTCCGGCCATGGTTGAGCCAACTGAAGATGGAGGTTTTAAGGTGGCGTCCTCGTTTCCTCTGTGAGTGCGAGAGGACAGACAAAGCAAAACCATTTGGACAGCATTAAAATATTTACACTGATGATTAATGTTATGTCTTTGCACCCGTAGCGACACATGTTAGAAAATGGAGACTTTAGCCACCAAGACTGACGTGCCTGGAAACTTCCCTGTGAGTACAAAGACAGGAAACAGTTTAACCACCACTGTTAATCCTCCATCATCATCATCATCAGTATTACTTTTTTCACATCTTTTCTTCTGCTGTTTCCCTTTTTGTCAGTCACGGGGTTTGTGACTGAAATGCGTGTGGTCGATGGGAGCCTGACGAGTACGGCCTGAATCATTATATCAACACCGGACGCAGTGAAACGTTGTTGAAAACAGATTATATGGTAAAGTTGCATTTAGCTGTGTTCAGTAAACTGTGAAGTAAAGTTACAGCAGCAGATTTCATCACGTGGTTTCACAGGACGTAGTCTGGACCTCAGCACTGAGGAGAAGTTCAACCAGCTCTGCTTGCAGACCAGCATCCTTCCTGAAAATATTCTTCATCTTCCTAAAACCGGCATTTTTACATTGGTGCTGAAGTTCTACATAAAAACAGCCTGAAATACAAACTGATGTTGTGCACTGATTGCCTCACACTGTCCATGTTTCCTTCTATAGAGGAGTGTCCGCTTGAGTGTTTTGTCTGACTGATCTGTTGTTGATCGTCTCACCAACACTGCATGAAGATCTGACACCATCTGTTATGGAAATGTGACTGAGCAACATCTGGAGCAGTTTTTAACAATAAAAATGCAAAAATCTAGAATGTTTTTCTTCATTATTCATCCTTTATATGAAATAAACTGAAGTATTTCACTGAGTATTTCACGATTCTCCATATGGATCAACCAGTCAGAGCTTTTTGTCCTCCTGCAGCCACCATAGCTGGGATTATGCACTTTGGAGGGGCAAGACGACAGAAGTCAGCTGACTGCAGTCTGTAGTCTGCTGACATCTAGTGGTGACTGTTCCAAAAACAAACAAGTGGAATTACATTTAAATGTATGACAGGAATCTGTACATTATTATAAAAAGGCACTAAATCCATGTACATGACACAGCATCCACCCTCCTCACAGATGATGCTTCAGCTCATGAGCTGCTTCTCTCTGTCTCCGTCCTGCTAACCAGTGATCGTGAACTCTCTCTTGATTGTACACTTTAACAGTAATACACATGTAACCTTCTTAACAGCTCAACAAATATCAGCAAACTGTTTCTGTGCAGTTAGTCACACTGTGTGTCTGCAGCTAAAGGTACATTTGCAGTATTTCCAGGGAGAGAAAAGAATATGAGATAACATCACTCAGAGATGGAGAATGATGCACGAAACACAGAAGAGGAAGAAGAGGGATTAGTTTAAAGGTTCGGACTGCTCGGTGGAATTTGTTCAACTGGAAATTTAAAGCTGACTTTAATTTGTTTTAATTGATAGATGTCGATTGGATCAACAGATTGATGATGTGTTGTTGTGGAACTTCTTGCCAAATAAAGTGAAGCACACTGCACTGCACTCTGGGTGCAGATGTGTTTAGATTGACACAAGCTAACACTGTTTTTGGACAAATGATGTCAGAGCTGGGTTACATCAGGGGGAACAGACGTCTCATTTCATTTGAATGCCTTTAATTTTCTAAGTGTGTGAGGAAAGTCACCCACCTACAATCATCAGCAAATAGAGACATTTTTATTCCCTTTGTTTTTCCTTTGTACATTATAGAGTTTGAAGCTTTGTGAATTCATTAGAAGTTTGTATTCTTGTATTAAAATGATTTTATTATAATATTCATACAGCAGGTGGGGGAACTTTGTGCTGCTTCAGTGCTCAGCTGCTCAATCTTCTGTCCCAGTGTTCATGTCACAGAGGACGACTTTCACTCACATAACCTGCAACAGTTTAATTTATTATCTCTGCTCTTTCAAACTTTTAATTAATTATTGAAATGTCCAAAAACAATATTCATCACTTTGCTTTTATCTGCCTGCTATTATAACCACGTAGCATGTACTGTATATTTATTACAGCTGGCTGATTAAAGTCTTAAAGATAAAGCACCTGTCTGCTGAATGTGCATCTAAAACAATGTTTCTCAGGAAAAAGTGCATCTATGTAGGAGAAAACAAAGAGTTGAGCCCTCGGTTTAAAAAGAGCCGCAGCAGATATAGTGTTCAACTCTCACTTAGGCCAGACAAAGCAACAGGCTCTGCAGTTTGGAGAAGAAAGACACAATTAAGCAACAGCTGATCCAAACAAGCTCAAACTGAACACAGCACACAGGACGAGTCCCAAACAAAACACCAAGTCTAAAGTGGATCAGATGAACTGCTGCTCAGAAAGTATACAGACTTTCTTTGATTCACTAGTGAGATAAAATGCATTTCTTGGACAAGATGACTTTGATATATTTGTTTTCCAGGAGCAAAGGTCTGTTTATACTGGCGAGCGATGCAGGCAGGAGGACTCTTTACACTGTGACTGACTAATCAATCTCTGCATCATGACTTCTGGTGTCATGGTTTTAAACCTGCGCAGTGGAGAAAAGAACCTGAAAGAAGCTTCCTGCAAGTATCTGATGTGTCTTTAAAGAACTAAATCCTCCTCATCCTCACAGATACTCCCTCCTTAACCAGTTTCTTAAACTAGCTAACAGGTGGAACGACACCACTGCGTCCCAAAGGTTATAAAGTTAACCACACAGCAGACACTCTTGGTACGTGTGGAATCGAGTTTTTCTTGCATTAATACCGAAGTAACTGCCATGAGAAAGGTTCACTGAAGCTTTTATGCTAAAGTTAAGAACCTTTTGTTCACACTGGCAAGTGTTCAATTTGACCATTTATGACAGTTTATTAATAAAGTACTTTTAAAAACAGCAGCAGGGCTGACAAAAGTGCAGCACAATAAAACCAAAAATAATGATCTATGAAACAGCAAATAATGAAATATTTTCATTTCAAGACCTTTTTATTGACTCTTCTCCTGCCTTTATAGCACATTTACTCGTCTTACACTCTTTCAGTTGATATGAGTGACCAATATCTAATTAATTAACTCACTAGTGCTTTACTATTATATTCAATCTGCTGACTGAGATCAGGTGACATTAAAAAAATCTCTAGTGAATGAAATTTGAAAACAAAAATCATTGTGATCAAAGCTCTCTTGTTTACTCTGAGGCACTAAAGCCTGCACAGATAATAAGCTTCTTGGCTTTAAGTGAGGATTTCCATTAGTGTGCAAGCAAATGAAGAAACAAAAGTTCGTACAGACTTTAACGACCTGGTGTCCACATATGTTGACATCACATTTTGGGATGTTTAGACCAAAATACAAAGTTTTGCTCTACAAGGACCTGATTTCCACTTACGAGGACATTAAACTGCCTCTGTTCTATCGAAATTTAGCCTGTGTAAGCCCAAATAGCAAAGAGAATTTAAAAATGCACGAAAGAGTTTAAACCTATAGAAGAGAAACTACAGTTTCCAGTGAAACAAGCTGAGGTTACCACGTGTGTCGTGTGTGTTTTTGTTACATGTTACTCTGCACGCCAGCAGGTGCCGACAGGTTAATCTGGCCCTGCTTTGTTTGTCCTTTTGGAGCAAAAAGCCTGTTTTTCCTGTTTTTTTTTTAACTAAATTTGATCATCACATTGCTGATATCGTATGATCTACATCCCAACTGCTAGGTTTGTGTTATTTAAGTTGTTTCTTTGAATGTTTCTCTTGCTAACTGTCTGACGTTCACCTCTCACACAGTGAACATAATTCTGCCTTTGTAGGATTAAACTTTGTGGTTGCAAAACCGTCCATTAGTTGACCAGAATTGACATGTTTTTGAATCCATCCCAGAGCCGAGGGTTTGTGTAAGTGAGTTTTAGTGTGGGTGTCTGTGCTGGCAGGGAGGCAAAAGGTGATTTCAGTGTCTACTATATAAAGAGGCAGCAACTTCCAGATCTTCATCTGTGTTCTCCTCCATCATCATTTCACTCATCAGCATTCATGGCTTCACATCTCACCCTTCTGGGAGTGGTACTGTGCTCCCTCATGGTTTCTGCTTCTGAAATCCCACCTCAGGCAGACTTTGATTTACAGGCGGCAACAGTCATCCATAATGGTTTTGATTTTACCGCCCATCTATTTTCATAACCACATGTCCAACTTAGGGTTGCAGGAAGGGGTGCTTCAGTACATGTTCACGTACTATGTTGTGTAATATACCATAAGTGTTTGTCCCATAAGTATTTGGACAATGAACTTTGTTGTGTCTCTGTACAAAGTAAAACAATCAGGATGTGGTTGAAGTGCAGAATTAGAGCTTTAATTCAAGGGATTTAACAAAAGAATTGCTTTAACTGCTTACTGGCTGCGTTCAGCTGCACTGTTACTCACAGGGCACCACAGTGGGTGACTGTTCATGTGTGATTGGACAGATTTTTAGGCCTGATGCCATTTCTGACACAACCCCAAAAAGATTTTTTTGTCTCCTCCTGAGATTCAGCTGGTGAGCTTCCCCTTGGTAGGCAAATGTGTAAATAACTATGTTCAGGGGCGTTTAAGCCCATTTTGGGGGGCGGGGGTATGTGCTTCCCAAAATGAACCAAAGCACCCCCAAAGATTTCTTACTTTTTTGACAATATTTGGTGTTTGTGTGATACACTACAAAAAATATAGAAAGCATACAGTACTTGGTTGAGATGTAATATTTTAACAACAAAAGTATAGATACCCCCCCTCCCAAAATGGTTTTTTCCAGCTCTCCCCCACTCTGGCTCTGGTGCCCTTTGTGCCAGAGCGATGGTGGCTGAGACGCAGCGGAGCGGAGGTGGGGTGTCTGGCTTAAACAGGACATATTAGCTGCATTTAACCTTCAGTACTCTTTATATAGTTAGGTAGGAGTCAGACCATGTTTCTTTTAGCTGAAAAACATTACACCAGGTAACTAGATGTACATGTGGTTTGGTTGTTTGCCTTTTGTTTGAAATTACACTGAGAGAGGCAGCAGAGAGCACTCTAGAGGCTAATATGGAGTTCCACCATAGAAACCAATGCATTAAAGAGATATGTACGTTTTAGTACGTTTTAGTAGCTGTCCACTCCAGTGACCACTATGCATCAGAGGGTACTGCTGCATAGGCTGGGCTTTAGTTATATTGGTAGGATACAAAGCATTAACAAATGTTAAAAACACAAACGGCATATTAAACATAGGATAGTTTGGGTCTGGAAGCAGAAATCCTCACATCATCACTTAAACCGGATTACTTAAATGTCTTAAAGACATAAACTATTAGGAGTTGGAGGCATGCGTGTTGGTGTTTCTGGGGGTTGTTTTCCCCTTTCGGCACAGGTAGGCGGGGCGGTGTTTGACGGCATTCCGGCACACCTGCGGCGCATCGGACGTCATCAGTGGGAGCATTTATGGAGCTGAGTGACGGACGTCTGGTGTCGGATTATTGTCGTTCCCACAAGTGGTAACAGAGCTGTTGCAAGTTTAATCTGTTGGTTCTGTGCGACTGAGCTACATGTTTCTAAGAGTCATCTCTTGCCTGCTTTTTCTCTGCACCAGCCTGTCTCGTCGCCTGCCCGCCTGCCTGTTTCTTTGTGTGCTGGCTCATCTTTGGATCTATGACAGAGACTTACCTGGCGCTGGCCTGCGATCGCTGTCATTCCTGTATTCTGGTGTTTCAAGTAAGCTCTACAACTCTCCCCGTCCGTTTCAGTTTCATTCTCGACCCTCGACGTTTATCCCCTAATTCTGTTTTGTCCCTCGTTCTCAGGTAGCTCTGGTTCGCCACCAATCTTCCTGCATACCTCGGCTCCGTTTTCATCCCCTTGGCTCTGTTTATTCGCACATTTACCCGGCCATTGTATATAGCCCCGTCCCCCTGTAAATATTTCCTGACCACTGTTAATAAATCTGCTTCACCGCTATTCTGTGCCCGTGTGTGTTTCTGCCACTGAATCCACCCGTTTAAATGTACCTAACATAAACACCTGGATGGCCGCTAACTTTCTGCTTCTTACAGTTTTTCTCAAATGCTAAAACACAAACGCCAAACCTCTAAACCAAATGACCAGTTGTCTAAACACATTTACTAAATCTAGCCATCATTTGCCAATATCATAAACACATGTCACATGAAGACACAATTCACAGAACACAATCCTCCATCCTGTCATAAATCTAACCACATTTTGCCTTGCTAAAACACCGCACATCACATTTATGTGATCATTTGGGACAATGTCCGCTTCCACAGAACAAACCAAATCAGAGAGTGGTTCACCACCAACAGTGACCACTTTTTAAACGTCTGTCTGTCACCCTACTCCCCTTTCCTGAACCCTATAGAGGAGTTCTTCTCATCATGGAGATGGAAGGTTTATGACAGACAACCATACACAAGAGAGAACCCCCTAAGGGCAATGGAGCTGGCCTGTGTTGACATCCCAGCGGAGGCCTTCCAAGGATGGATTCGCCATTCCAGGGCGTTTTTCCCGCGGTGCCTGGCAAGAGACAATATAGCCTGCGATGTGGATGCAGCTCAGCAACATGATGCTGCACAGTGATTGTGGTGTGTGTGTGGTATGAATAAAGTAAATAAAAAAACTTCACACCCTGATCATGTTTTCAAGAGTACTGTTGTGTGCAATAGATTCTGTTTTTGCATTGAGTTGTGTTACAGTAGTGTACGTACATGCAGGATTTTCTATAGATTTATACTCTTCATATGAAACTCACAAATCTAAATGCCTAATCCTCTGCAGAGATCTACGGCGATCTGTTACTGTATAGTTTCGAAAAATATGCATTGGCAGTTATGAAACGAAGAACCTTCTCATAAATTGAGCATTGTGTTTTCAATTGTTTTGCTGTAGTGTGTAATGATGTGTATAGTGTTTACATTTTTGAAAGCTTCGAGCTGCTCTTTTGGTGTGAAAGTTTGAGTTTTGCAGTGGGAAGGTGTGGTTGTGTTTATGTAGCTTTAGAAAAGGGTGTTGTGTTTAGACATTGGGGAACATGGTGGGAACGTTTGTGAAATGTGTTTTAGCATTTGAGAAAAACTGTAATTCAGATCAAACTGAGGTTATTGTACTCGGCCCTGAAAATCTTAGAAATATGGTATCTAAGCAGATTCTTACTCTGGATGGCATTACCTTGGCCTCCAGTAATGCTGTGAGGAACCTTGGAGTCATTTTTGACCAGGACATGTCCTTCAATGCACTTATTAAACAAATATGTAGGACTGCTCTGTATTGTCAGTGATTACCTCCACAAAAGCACCCCGAAAGATTTCTTACTTTTTTTTTGACAATATTTGCTGTTTGTGTGGCACACTACAAAAAATATAATAACCATACAGAACTTGGTTGAGATGTAATATTTTAACAACAAAAGTATAGGTATCTCTCCTTCCAAAAAATGGTTTGTTCCAGCTCACCTCTCCCCCACTCTGGCTCTAGCGCACTTTCTGCCAGAGCAATGGTGGCTAAAACGCAGCGGAGCAGAGGTGTGAGTGCCTGGCTTAAAACAGGACATATTAGCTGCATTTAACCTTCAGTTACTCTTTATATAGTTAGGTAGGAGTCAGACCATATTTCTCTTTAGCTGAAAAACATTACACCAGGTAACCTGCAGTGTTGAAAACGTGTTTTCCAATGATGTTTGCTACCCTACAATCCGTCCTACTCTGTAGTAAATTCAGTGATATTTGACAGTCCTGTTGCTCCCACTGAAATGTATACAGCCTATTTAAAATCTAAAACTTAAAATTGTCCGTAGCTTCTGTTGTTACCACTGTCCTGTTTGAAATGGATACTAACTAGCTAACTGACTGAATGCCCATTAACCTTATAACTCCTGTTGTGTGTGTGTGTGTGTTTGTGTGTGTGTTTGTGTACAGAGAGACAGCCAGGTTCATAATGGATATAAGGAAGTTTTTTCAAAAACAGGAGCCACATTCAGGTAAAAGTGTAAGAACAAATGATCCATCAATAAAGGATAATGTTGGATCAGTGTTTCAGTATTTATATCTTTTATTAGATGTTCATGTGGTTTGGTTATTTGCCTTTTGGTTGAAAGTACACTGAGACAGGACTTTTCGTTAGTGATCTTAATAATTATTTTTTTCATATTAATGTAATTTTTCATCTAATTGAATACAATCTATTTGTGTATGATTGTCAGTCCAAAGAGGGAGAGAGGAAAGAGGGGAACGTGAGGAGAAAGTACGAGGTCAGGAAGAACCAGGTAAGAAAACAGACAGGGAACAGTGACGGGCAAAACAGAAACTGTTAAACTGACGAAGAGAAAAAACCTGATTTTACTCGTACAGTCAGGAAGTTGTGTCCTCCCTATATTAAAGCTGCTATACAGAATCTGCAAACTGGGTTGAAACATTTTGACCCTCTTTAATAACATTCCAACATAACATTATCATTGATTGGGGAGATTAAAATTAATGATATATTTTTATGTGGTTCAGCCACAACTCTACTAAAACCTCAGCCAGTAATAGGTAGGCTAACTTTTGGACCGTCCAGTTGTTCTGTATGACTGCCGCATACAGACTTAGGCGGCAGAGAAACACTTATCAGTGTTTCTCAAACTTTTACAGTGTGTACCACCTGAGAAAAATGTCAAGCTCTCCCAAGTACCACTATGAAAGCATGAAACTCATAAATCTTACAACACAAGATTAGTATTATTAAATTAGTTAAATTAGTATCTGCAGTAAAGATTTTTTCATACATTGTATACATTCTACCACAGGCAAAGTTGCCTCCATTTTTATAGTTTTTTATTAATATTTTGTAATAATTTATTCTGTTTTGGGAGTGTTTTTTATGTATCTGTATTATATTATACATACACATTAAAAGTGAATCTCTGTCCAAAACATGCACTCAGTTTACTTCTTACTCACTATGAGCATCATTTAAATAACCTTTATCAGATTTGATGGTTTTGTTACAGACTTTTTAAAAAGTGTTTTGCTTTTCTTTCACAAATGTGGGGATTAAATTGTGTTAAAATGTACAAAACGGTGATGTCATGTTTTGTGACGAGGACCCAGGCACAGAGAGACTTGATGAATTTAAGAATCTTATGATTTAATAAAGAAATTTGCAGACTTGCACAGAGATGGTAAAATTTTGATGACTGATAACAGAGACGAAGACAACAGACGATGAGGACAGGGAGGAACAGGGGTTTAAATGCACCAAGGAGACAGTCAGAGGGAACTCGGGACAACTGGAGACATTTAAGGATGCAGGGACTGACAGAGACAGGGAAGAAGTCTCATCGTGACGTGTAAAGTTTATCTTGCCTGGATGGGCAGCTCTCTGGGTGCTCAGCACCCCCAAAGCTCTGATCCTAGAATCGCCCCTAACTGTGTCCATCTCTTATACGCTCTATGGTAAAAAAATAATAATAATTTGGTTTAAAATTATTAACGCTAAGTAAAAGAACAGACGAAAAAAGCTACACTGTGTCATGAGTGATGTGCAGACTCAGGGATGCATAGAGTGATGCAGACAACAGCAGCAGGAAAAGACCTTAACAGAAAAAGAGTGATTTATTTAGATTGCAAAAGTGCAAAAACACAAAATACTGAACGATACACTGAAGAGTCAAAGGAGCTTGCAAATAGTCTAACTGTCCTCCATAGTCTAAGAAGCTTGGCAAGAAAAGCGTCTGGACTTCTTTAAGTTGCTTGAAGACGTTTCACCTCTCCTCCGAGAAGCTTCTTCAGTTCTAAGGTCAAATGGCCGAGAGTCCTAGATTTAAACCCAGTGGGAGTATCCCCCCAAAGAGGGACAAAGGACCCCCTGATGATCTTCTAATCACCAAGGTGTGAAAATGGGTGTGGGTCCCACTCAGCCAGGGTTTCGGGTGAGCTCGTTGTGAAACCTGGCCCCACCCTATCATGTGATTTCCTGAGGTCAGATGGCCCAGGATGTGAGTGGGCATTAAGGCGTCTGGGGAGGGAACTCAAAACTGGATTATAGATGGCAGACAGTTGGTGTCGTAAACCACCGCCTCTGTTCAAAGATGGTCGCTCACAGTGGACATAGATGGCCTCTTTCACTCCTCTTTCAAACCATCTGTCCTCTCTGTCCAAAATGTGAACATTGCCATCCTTGAAATCCTCAACAACAAAAATTAGGCCTACTTCGAACTCACACCGGTACGCTCAGGACCCCAACCCAGTTTCGCGACGCAAAGCCCAATCAAGGGACGCTTGGGACCCAAACCCCAGGGCGATTTCATTAAAACCTCGGACACGTACCGGATGCTCGGGACACAAACCCAGGGCAATGTCTCGGGACCCAAACCCAGTAATGGGACGCAAACCCAGTTTCAGGACACAAACCCAGTAACGTGGTTATAGAGTCGCTCTCTTTCACTTACTTGGTGTGATAGCGTGTAGTATAGTCTCAGGTCCCGTCATTCTTCATCCATTGAGGAGAAAAAACAGACGGCTAATCCACCGGCCTGATGATGAATTTTCATATATCGGGACTTTACTACAGGAACTTCTGTAAGTCCTGGCTGATGTCTGTCTCTTTTCCCCTCGATGAATGTCAACTAATTAATGATGCGTCTGTCTAGCACAAACCCCTCGCTGGAACGAGACAATTCTACTACAACAGCAAAAGCAAGACGCAAGTCACCAAAGTTCTTCGTGTTGCTCATGCACGAGGGAGACCCGAAGCCGAATGTTGTTCCGCTCACTTGACCTCCGTCGGACTCTTGTCTGCTCCCTCGTAACACTGCTCTTTACTGCGGTTACATGACTATGCATAAGTTCATTAACATATGACATTTTACACAGGCATACATCTGAACAAATACCTTGTCTGTGTGTTGTGTAGGTGTGTGTGTGGGGTCAAGATGTGACCCTGCTGGACTCCCCACCTACTGGTACCAGGGAGTCCAGCAGCTCACCTAAACAAAAGGCTCTTACACTCAAACAGATATGGAGTAGGTGTCCTCCTACACCATAAATCAGTAAGAGAAGGTACGGACTCTCTCATGACCCCAAGATATGTGTGTATGCCAAAGTGCTCTGGGAGGCACACAGAGTCTTTGCAGACATGTTCTCTATGTTCTTTTGTGAATAAGATATGTGAGCTGCAAATCAATGCATTCTGTTTTGATGTTGCCTTTAAGGTTAGAAGCTTCTACGACAACTGCTTTGTACATAATATCATAGGTTCTTCTTCCTAGCGGTTTATATCCCGCAACGCAGGGTCCGCCATCTTGCATGCCTTCCTCCACTTCTTCCTATCAAGGGCGTCTTCTGGTGTAACATTCACAGCCTTCATATCATCCTTGATTCGGTCCATCCAGCGTTTTTTCGGTCTTCCTTGCGGCCTGTTTCCCTCCAGATCTAATTGCTGGGCTGTCTTTGCGAAGGAATTTTTATCGCTACGGACAACATGGCCGTACCATCGGAGCCTCGCCTCTTGCATCTTGTCTGTGATCGGTGTCACTCCCCATTGTTTCCTGACATCTTCGTTCCTCGCACAGTCAAGTTGTGTGAGACCCAGAGGCCACCTCAGCATCTTCATCTCCATGGTGTGAAGAGCTTGTTCATGTTTGGTCGTCGCTGGCCAGCACTCTGCCCCGTAGAGTGCCACTGGGCGCATAATCGACTTATAGACTTTCGCCTTAAGATAGATTGGCATACTCTTGTCACATAAGACTCCACTCACCTGATGCCACTTCATCCATGCTGTGTTGACACGGAGTCTGGCGTCTGGTAGGGTTTCGCAGTCTGAGGTGACAAGGGACCCAAGGTACTTGAATTGGGCAACTTTAGTCAGCGGCTCGCCGTCGATAGTGATGGTACTGTTGCTCTGGGGGCCGCAATCAAGGTAATCAGTCTTCTTGATGTTCAGGCGCATGCCGTTTTCGGAGAGCCGGTCTTTCCATGCTTGTGTTTGGGTTTGCAGGGCTAGGCAGTTTTCTGTTTCTGATAGGCACACATCATCTGCATACAGGAGGCTCCATGGATGTGGTGATTGCAGATCAGCTGTCGCGGTATCCATACAGAGAGTGAACAGCATGGGCGAGAGGGCCGAGCCCTGGTGGACGCCAACGGTAATCGGGAAGGCTGGTGATGTTCCCGCTGAACATCGGACCTCGCTTGTGACATTACAGTAGAGCAGCTCAGTCCATCTCACATAAGCTTCCGGGGCACCATGAGTTCGTAATGATCGCCAAATCAGCTTGTGGGGGACCCTGTCGAATGCCTTTTCCAGATCCAGGAAGACCATGTGCACCATCTTGTTCTTTTCCCGGTGCTTTTCCATCAGCAAACGGGCTGCGTGTATGGCATCGATGGTTCCGCAGCCCTTAACAAAGCCGCATTGATTCGGGGTGATTGTGACCAGTTGACGGATCCGATTTTCCAGGACACGTTCGAAGATGTTCATTGCATAGCAGAGTAGACGAATTGGTCGATAGTTGGTGCACTCTGTGACGTCTCTCTTGCCCTTCCAGATGGGCACTGTGATGCTTGATGTCCAAGCTCGGGGAGCTTTGTCTTCGACCGTGATATGGTTGAAGAGTGCCGCAAGGTATGTTGTACCGCGGCACTCTTCAACCATCTTCCAGATTTCAGCTGGGATGTCGTCCGGTCCTGTGGCTTTTCCGTTTTTCATTTTTCATAATATCATAATAAATTATGTCTAAATAACCAAAGTACAAAAATTGTTTTTTTTAAAAAGTGACACGTCAGCATTTAAATTAAAAATGAAATATTTATGTTCATGATTAATGTGCATTACAAGCAAATTAAGGAGTGGCAATAGTGATCAATGAAGATAAATCAGTCACCTCGTGCTACATTTCGACTGAGAAAGACTGAAAAAAAAAAGACAGAAAGATTTGAATGTGTGAGAAATAAGACTAGTTTTAACAAGTAAAGCAAGCAGTAACATCACCATGAGTAATCTGTCCCAAACACAGGACTCACGATGCGGATTAAGGGGGTTTATTGTAAAGGACAGGACGAGCAGAACATAAGAAGGCTGACTGGCTGACTGGACTGAAAACACGGCAGACAACATTAATGACAAGACAGTGAACAAGTGGAAACTAAGGACTTAAATACACAGACTGATGAGAGTACACAACTGAACATGAATCTGGCTAATGACACATGAAATGAACTGGCACAGGAAAAAAAGGAAATGAGAACGAGTGATAAATAAACTGAACATTAATGAACTGAAAATACTGGGTAAAAGACCCAGGACCCTTGACAATCTGCTGTGTAAACGTTCGTTATTTCTTTTCTTTTTTCTTATTTTTGTCGTTAGGTCAGCCATTATTAGTTAGGGTTACTGATTGGTCTGTCTAGCACAAACCCCTCGCTGGAACGAGACAATTCTACTACAACAGCAAAAAGCATTGAACACCAAGCAGAGCTCTTTGATCTCGTGCACGAGGGAGAGAACTGTGACGAGTGCTGTTTCTTCACTTGACCCCAGTTGCTGTCGTCTGCTCCCTCGTAGCACTGCCCTTTATTGAGGTTACATGAATATTCACAAGTTCATTAACATATGACATTACACAGGCATACATGTGAACAAAGAGTAGGTGTCCTCCTATACCATAAATCAGTAAGAGAAGGTATGACCTCACTCATGACCTTAAGATGTGTGTGTATGCCAGAGCACTCTGGAAGGCACACAGAGTCATTGCAGACTGCTGAGGATGAAACCTCTATCAATCTACAAACAATAATATACTTCTAAGTGATTATAAATTTCTAAGCATAAATGACAATAATAACCCAACAGTTCCTATCTCTATAAGTCTGTTTTGGCTTCAGGCCTACTGCATCGCATTTTATTATTATTTTTAATATAATCTTTACTGTCTTTAACCCTTAGATGACCCCACGGATTGTTTTTCTTCAAAATGCAAAGTTGTAATATATTCATATTCCAGGTATTCCTCATAAAATATGTTTGTAACATGAGGCCATTTGCATTTTTATTTATTTTTTCATGTAATGTTACAACTCTTTGTTTTAAAGATTTTGAAGAATAACAACCGAGTTTATAGCAAAATCCATTGTTTCTATTTGGGGTCATTTTTGACCCCACTCGTGGAAGAGTGTTGGTATTGGTAGGTTGTGCATCCAAGGGTTAAATATAAAGTACAAATAAACTAAAAAAAAAAAAAAACTCATCACTACTGCCACTGACTGCCATCTGTTCCAAAGGATCCGTCTGGCTTTCTTTTTGGCTCTGGGTCCACAAGCCGTTTCATCTTTGGTCACACTTTTACCTATCAGAGGACCACTACAACTATCAGCATATTAAGAACATAACATCAACTTGCATAACACTAAAGTAGAAAAGCACCATACAAGAACCAACTCATTTAAGAGGACAACACTGATAAAGTTGATTCCGAAGAACACATTAAAAAACTGGTAAAATGTAAATGGAAAAATCACAGCAAAAATTTCTGGCACAACTTCACCTACCTACTTCCAAGGTGAGGATGAAACATGAAACTAACATCAAATGAGAAACACACAAAATGTATACGAAAGTAATCTATGCTCATATATGGCAAAATCCTTTAACTGTCACTGTTTTTCATCTGTGCTCTTGTTGGTTGGACAAGTTTCTAAATGACAAAGAGCTCAGTGGACTTTGCATCCATCAAATCCTGTTAGATGTTTGTTTTTCCTTCACAGCTTTGTGATGAAGGCTAAAGAACAGAGATATGAACTGTTGCCAATATGAATCCTGATGCATGACGTGGGCACAGACCCACCAAAGCAACACTCAGCTCACCTCATTCCAGGCGCTTGTCTGCTGGAGACCATGAGCCTTGTTAGTCACACATTAGCACCGTGGTAGGAAACAGCCTCCATCATTTCATTAGATCTGAATTTGGACTGTTTCCCTCTGGATGAGAACCAAGTCTGTCAAATCTATTGATCCAACACAAACTATCAAACACATTGGCTCACAGTCAGATTGGCTTTGTATGGATGGTGAAAAAATGTGGTAACAAAGGCTTAATTTCAACATTCTATAACTGGATTGTCTCTGCCTCTCCGGAAACATCAGTTTCTAAGAGAAACTGAGAGAAAGGACCTAAATATTAATATTTCTGAGGAGACATGAAAGTCAACTTGCTTAAAATCACAAAAACAATCAATTAATAGTAACCTAAAGCTATTACAATACAATTGGATCATGCAAACATATGTAACACCGGTGAAATTGAACAAATATGATAAAAGAATTCCAAATACATGCTTTAAATGTGGTGAAGCCCTTGGAACATTTTTCCACTGTATATTGGAATGTAGAATTGTCCGTGCATTTGGCAGGAGGTGATGAACAAAATAAACCAAATTTTGACTACAAAGATTGATTTAGATGCAGAAATGTTGCTACTACATATGTATCCTAAAAATCTTAAACTAAGAGCCCATCAAATTAAGTTTATGGATTATTGTACATTACAGTTTGTGTCTGTGAGCATCCGTGAATACACCTGTGAGCATGAGCGCGCTTGTATTTGTTGGAGTCAAATTGTTAAATGGTGTCATCGTATTACTTAAATTTGTAAGTCTTAGTTCAAGCAGCTGATCAAAGACATTCCTTTGTCTCTGACCACCTCTCCAGCCACTCTGTTGGTGGGGGAGGCTATAGTGTTTTAGTATAGGTACATCTATGTGAGGGTTCTGTTTTCTTGTTTAGTAAGCTTCCTGCTTTTATGATCCTTTTGGTAAGCAGGAGGTCACACAAACGCACCCCCAAACACAAACACACACACAAATACAGATGCTCGCACATGCATGCACACGCACACACACACACACACACACACATTGCACAAGCATACACAAACATAGGGGGGTTTTGCAATGGGAGGTGCTTTAAAACAATATTTTTTTTTATTGCTTTTTGCAACAGCATACAAAGGTTTGTTTTCACAGTAATATGCCATAGTAATAAGAACACTTTCCCCCCTCACCTCCCATCCCTGCTCTCTCCCAAAACTACATCAAAGAAAAACACATGAAATATGCATACATTAGTACAATGTGAGATTTATACATATTGAAGGAAACAAAAGGGGGAAAAAAATAGAAATAGCTAGCACAGACTAAACAATTTTCCCCTCATCGGACAACTCCTGCAGGAAAGAGTTGTCCGATGTTTACTTCTTTCATAAAGTTTTTAAATGGCTTCCAAATATCATCAAAATATGTTAACTTGTCTTTGAGAAAATACTTTTCCATTGCCCTTTTTTGGCTGCTACCTTAAAGCACACTGTGCGCTGTCGATCTTACATGCTGCACAATAATATTCAATATTTAGTATTTGTTATACTCAGATTATGGCGATGATGTTGTTTATTATATTGCTTTCTTTTTTGCTTGTTTTCTCTTTTTTTTCTCAACAGGTGATCCAAGTGATTGATATATGTATTTTTTGTCTGTTTGTTTTGTTGGTTTTTGTTTTTGTTCAAGTGAAAATAAAATGTAAAAAAACAAAACACACACAAAGTGAAATATAAAGTAAATACTGTCCTTAACTTAAATGTATTAGTTCACCTGTTTAAAACAAAAAGTTATACTATTATTTATTAGCCAAATAATGAACTTAATTCACAAGTTTATAACCAAATTTACCCAAATTTGAAGCTTCTTAAGGAAGCTGGGTTTTGTGTGCATGTAAAGCACTTTGATTTAAAATGTGGTATACAAATAAAATCTCAATTTCTTTGCTTAGTCCTGTTTTAATAAATATCAAGAATCTTCAGCTATGGTAGATGCTTTAAGCACAATACTACTGTTCAACCTATGTGGTTCAAAAATTAGATACATAAGTAATACTGACTACTTTACTTCATTAAGTATAAAATAGCATAAAAATGGATAATACACATTAGAAATTTAAAAGAATACAAAAACAAAACCTCAGACTGAGGTCTTATTTTTGAAAGCCAGAGTTTGTTGAAGCTGTTTTCTGGAGCAGGACCTGAACAATTAGAAAAAGCAGATTTAAAAACACTTCATGTCATCTGTGCTCATTAAACTGACATCATGCAGTTCACCATGCACATCTCACCAGCAGAAGGCCACAAATCACCATCAATGAAGAGTTCAAGGAGATGTTAGTGACATCAGAGCTGTACCTATTGATCTGATCAATATGGAAGTTCATGTTTCTCTGATTGGATCAGTTTTAAAAGCAGCTGTTTTTATAGAACGACAGAAACATGAGAGATGCTCAATGTATTTAATATTTGATACACTGAGTACTTTTGGATGTCCACTTATTCAGCCATGATGGAAACATCCCATTAAGAAAGAGAAATCAAACATTTTGATTCATTTTAATGAGCTCAGACTTGTTGAAAATCCAGAGGAGCTGGTTGTGAACTGAGCTTCAGAGAAACACAACATACTGAGATTCACTGTGAAGCTTTGAGTGGAAAAAGACAGAAAACAACATGTGGATCCTGGAATAATGGGAGCTTCCATCTTTAAAGGACTGAAGAGGAAGAAGTTTACAAGGAATCATTTAGAAGAGTTTCAAACATCAACTGATTGAATCCATGAATGTGAAAACGTGTTTGTGAGTGAAAGAGACAGACATGTACAGACTGAACTATCTGTTCAACAGTCAGAGTGTTTCTCTAACAGGAGACACTCTTTATACTCAGCACAGGGACACTGAGGAACCAGGAGACCAGACTCTAAACCCAGGATAAAGAGTTTGAGTGAATGTGGTGTTGAAGGTGTGGAGGTGGATCAGAGTGTCAGAGGAGACTCTGTAGAAGGACAGAGTGCCAGCAGGACAGTCCACATACACTGCTGCTCTGTTAGAGACAGAGGAGGAGGAGATGGGTGTTTTAATTTTATTATAAGAGACAGAGTAAGGGTCAGTATCATTGAACCAAAGACTCCAGGACTGATCATTCCATCCAAACCAGCAGTTTTGGTTATTTCCTTTCCTGGTTATTCCTCTGTAACTCAAAGATACATCGGACCATCCTCTCCACTCGACCTCCCAGTAACAGCGACCAGTCAGACCATTTCTACACAGCAGCTGAAAAGAACCATCAAATCTGTCTGGATGATCAGGATATGACTGAACCTCCTCCACATGTGTCACCTTCCTGTTGTTGTCAGACAGCTGGAGGTTTGTGTCTACTGTGTTTGTGTCGATTGTGAGTTGACAGGAATCTGATGGAGAGAACAAACACAATCCAGCTGCAGTTATTGATCCATCATCTGTTCATTGATTGACACTTTGATGATGACTCCTGACATGATGAAGATGGTTGAATGTGTGCTGCTTTGTTTTCATGAATCCCATTAAAAACACACTTACACTTCCTCAGACCTGGTCTCAACCATCGGACTCCAGCAGGCTCCACCCTGAAAGGAGGAGGGGTCAGAGCAGTCAGCATGCACACATGGACATGTACCCTGACTGTAAGCTGTCATCAGCTTACAGTCAGGTGTCAGGCGTGAGCGGTGTTTGTTTTTACCATGGTTCATGGTGGAGAATAACTGCTCACATACAAATATGTAAGAAAAATTGTGTATGTTTCTGTTCTGTGTCCTGTGTACTGTTTGTTTGTATATGTGTCTTTTTGGCTGCTGTTACAACCAAATTTCCCCTTGTGGGACAATTAAAGGATTATTCTATTCTATTCTATTCTATTCTATTCATACGTATGTGGATCTTGGCCTGCCAGGGGTTGAAAGTCTCCATAAATGCACGGCATTTCGGCGGGTATGGTTTATGGAAGTGCTTATTTTAAGCGATAAAAAACAATAACATAATTTTATTTTTATATTTCAAGATCACAATAATCTTCCAATTTAGAACTACAAGTTAAAAAAAGAACGAACACAAAAAAATACACTTCAGTTAAATAATTTTTTTCCAAACCACATGGAGCCGCAGTATAAAGACTAAAGCCGCAGTATAAAGACTCCGGAGCCGCAGGTTGCCGACCCCTGGGCTAACCGAAGGTCGGGCGGTCCTGATCCCCATCCAACTACCAACCAATAACCTGCCTCAGAAGCTCCTGTCAGGCATCATATCAGCTAAGATGAAAAGGCACATGGGTCATGAGCGGGGCACAGAAAGGGCACAGTCAGCAGAGACTGCAAGACCAGACTGACCAACATGTGCAGTGCCTGGATTGATTACAAGAAGGCCTATGACTCAATGCCTAGAATTGTACAAGATCAACAGGACCCTAAGAGCCTTCATCAGGAACTCAATGGGGATGTGGCGTACAACACTAGAGGCCAACTCCAAGCCCGTAACACAAGTCACCATCAAGTGCGAGATCTACCAAGGAGATGCTCTGATCCCACTGTGTTCTGCATAGGCCTGAACCATTAACAAGACTGGCTACGGATACCGACTACGGAACGGAGCAGTTGTCAGCCACCTCCTGTACATGGATGACATCAAGCTGTATGCCAAGAGTGAACGAGACATCGATTCACTGATCCACACTACCAGGATCTACAGCAATGACATTTGGATTCGGGCTGGAGAAGTGTAGTCAGATGATAACAAAGAGAGGGAAGGTAGTCAGAACTGAGGGGATATATATATATATATACACACACACACACACATATATATACATATACATATATATATAATCCATTCGATTCTGATTCACAAGATCCCGATTGGAGTCTATTCAATTTTACCTCAGACAGCCAGAAATATCAGAATTATGATAAGCATCACAGCAGATGCCTTTGTGTCGAAGTAACTGAGAATAAAACACAGAAAAACATCAAGATGACTTTCCTGGTCTTGCTTTCTATAGCGGATAACCTTAAAAATATTCTGCAATATCCTGTAATTGTGCACAATTTTAAAAAAGTTTACATTTAAGTAAAAAAAACAGCGGCCAGATTGGTAGGTAATAAGCGAATGAATAATGCAGAAAACAGAGATTTGAGATGGGAAACAGTTCTTGAAGTACACAGAGAGAGAGAGAGAGATAGAGAGCTGTGCATGAAGTGTGATTTTACAGTGGTGGAAGCAACAGCAGAAGTAAGAGGGAATTAATGACGACATTTATCAAATGTGAAGCATAGTTTGGCTCTTCTTTTGCTGCTGGTTCACGAATTTTGGTTTGAGAAAGACAGAACCTAGCGCAACCTAGCGCAAAAAAGATGTAAACACAAAGCTCGAAACCGCAAATGCATCAGAATCTTTGAGCTGTTGACTTTCAGCACCAATGGCGTGTCTGTCTACATGCCGTCAAGTGAGAAAGCCGAGAAAGAGAAAGCTGATTCTGATGGGTCGGGTCCGCGCTCTGTCTTTACGTCTTTGTGTGGAATCAGTTTACCTGCTCTCGTTTACTGTTTGGTGGTTGTTGAAATAGTTTTAACCTGAGATTCTGGCATTTCTGGCAAAATATATTTATATTTAAGAGACAATTCAGGATTTAATGAATCAATATCACTTTATTCAAGCTGCTTACCTCTCTCTATCCGCCTGCACTTTCAAATGTACACACAAAGGACCACAGGAATAACTGGACCACAGCCCCTGAGGTCCCGCCCCTGACTATCTCTGATTGGTTTAGACCACAAGAGGGGCATAATGTGTGTCTGTTGTTGACCACACGGAGACTTTCAGAGTTGAGGAGACGTTTTTTTTTTTTAGTCGAACAACTGGTCACAGGTCGCACCAGTGCGATGTAGGATTTTTTTTTAGTCGAACCATTGAGAAATTTGGCCGCACCCTAGAGCCCTGCCGCTGCCCTACATAAATACCCATGTGCTATCCAGCTAGACTAGTGTGTCTGTCCCTGAAAATATCCCTGCATGTGTGATTGTTCATGTCTCATCTGCAGGAATCAAACAGGAAGTGAGTGAAGGACACAGGAAATGTTTCCAGCTCTTCCTCCTCTATCAGACATTCTCTCCATACCTGAGAGTGTCCAGCCTCCAGCCTGGATCCTTCAGTCCAGCCGACAGCAGCTTCATTCCTGAGTCTCCTGGATGATTGTAGCTCAGGTCCAGCTCTCTCAGATGGGAGGGGTTGGAGCTCAGAGCTGAGGCCAGAGAAGTACAGCCTTCCTCTGTGATCAGACAGCCTGACAGACTGCAGACACACAAAACAACAATCTATCTGTCAACAATCATTTTCTCTTTGTCGCAGTAACTTTATCCATTTACATCCATTCAATGTAACTTATAAATAAAGTGACTAAGGAGCTTGGAAAGAAAAGCGTCTGGACTTCTTGAGTTGCTTGAAGACATTTCACCTCTCATCCGAGAAGCTTCTTCAGTTCTGAACTGAAGCTCCTTAGTCTACGATGACCTGGATGACTGAGAACCTTCACAGACTTATTTATAAATGAAAATTACCACCAACAACAGTGATGTAAAGCTGTTTAACAGTGTAAGGTAACAGCCTCCAATATTAGAGAGAAAGCCCCAACCATCAGACAATCCACTGTGAGCAGCACTTGGTGATGGTGGGAAGAAGAACTCCCTTTGACCCAAAGATCCTCCCAGTGAAAACAGGCTCCAGGAGGAGCATCTACCATGACTGGTTGCAGGGTGAGGGGAAAGAGAAGAGATGAGCTCAGAGAGAAGAACAAAACACAAACTAAGGAGAGAGAAGACAAAAGTTAAGGACATGCAGTAGTGACATATAAAAGCATCAGGAGTGAAAAGAGGGGAGTGGAGAATCCCAGTCAGAGATGATGAGCATCATCACAGTGATGATCATTTCTCTGTTAACCCAGGCTTTCTGCTTCAGGATCTGTGCACGCTCATATAACAAGGAGACCTTTAAACATCATTTCACTAAATGGATGGACTGAGCTCAGCCTACAGACGAACTGGTGCCAGAGATCATAAAGAACATCAAACAGTCAAATTCAACACTTTAGATGGAAACATGAGATTAATGCTGCAGACAATCATGAACCTGCTGAATTCATGAACATCAAGAATGCAGCGAGTGGTAAAATAAAGATTTGACCTCAGTGTTTCTGTCTATTCCTAACATATTCCTAACATGATAGCTGCACTTTAGAGCTCTAAAACTGGAACTGACACATGTTTAAACTACATGTTACTCAGTACATTCAGTTCTGACACTCGCCCACAGTCCAACAAAGGAAACATGGAGATCACATCAGTTTGTCACCAAAGTCTAATTATTAGACAAAGTGCACAAAGAGCACAGCTGGAACCCACATGATGTATTTCTGTGTCCTCTCTGTGTGTGAGAGACAAACAGCCTCTGTATGTGTGTGTAAATACAGCATGAATATGTAGAGGACATGTTTGTGTATATAAGTACATGAATGCTCTGCGTCATTTGAATCTTTGAGTCTTGTTTCTGTTGCAGGTCTGTGACTGAACTTCTGGGAGGAGAAAAGTTGGTTTCATGCTCTGTGATTCTGTGATTTGTCATCTCTCTCAGGTGATGGAGAGCTCAGATGATGACCCCGCCTACGTGGTCAAATTCAAGTCTACATTCAGAACAGACCTGGAGACACGCAAGCAAAATGCCAACATTGTATATGTGAAACTGCTGCTGCACTGGAGCCAGATTCAAGGAGCTCAAGTGTTTACCCAGATCTTACTGAACTTACTGAAGGAACAGAGGGTTGTTGGAGGGAAACCTGTGGAAGCAACAACATCCGAGCCACCAGAGAAAAAGTTGGCCTATTGGTGCTTCATCAGAGTGTGAACAGGAGGAAGACTCAGCTGAGAACAGTGTGGTGGATACAGAGCAGAGCCCACCATCAGTACAGAGGCCTGTCCATTACAGTGCTGCTCCAAACATGCAGCACATGTACTTGGCCACAGCTGCAACATCTGTACCTGTGAAAGCTTGTTCTCTGTTGCTGCTCATATTGTACAGAAGCAGAGAGTTTCTTTATCATCAGAAAATGTCAGTGAGCTTGTGTCTTAGCAGCTGGCTCAGTGCAGAGGAGGAAGAACATGTCAAGTCAGAGGAAGATAAATGCAGTTCATGTTGTCAACTCAACCTGGACTATTGAAAGAGTTTTTCTTTGTCTTGTTTCTGACTGAGATTCTCCAAAGGAAATCCAGCACAAACACACACTTCACACACTCAAAGTCCTGCACAGTAAATGAGCTGATGAGCGTTTGTGCTGCTCCCTGATCACAGAAAAATAGTTCTGCTGGTTCCTGTTCTGAAAACACACATTTATAAATGTTCACTTGCTGTTGGTCAAAGGTATGTTGGTGGCTCTGGACTCTGAGGGGAACTTTGTAAAAAACTAGATCAGATGTTGACGTCCTGGCAGAGACAAAGAACTTTGATTTGATATTTGATTAGATTCATGTTTCAGCTCAGACTGACAGAAATATTTGAACTGCTGCTGTGTTAAAGGGAATACTGCTGTTAAAAAGCACCTGATTTGTTTCTGCTCACTGAATGTTGCACTTCTCATACTGCAGTACTATTAAAATAAGTACACAATACACTACTTTTGAACTCATGATTGAATGTTGCTGTAACAAAGCCATTAATGTGATTCAAAGTGTTCATGGTTGCCCAGCACAACAAATGATTGTACAAGTGTGACTGATCCACTTTCTAATGTGTGTGTAGCCCAGACTGTGTGTCACTGTGTCACAGGTGAGTCTGTGTATCCAGGTTCTATGAGGAGAACAGGATATAGTGACTGAGTCCAGCAGCTTAAAGTCTGACTCCATCCTCCATTTAAATAACTCACACCAACAACTGAACAGCTTTGCCTTTGTGTAGCTGACACTTCATTTTAATGTCCTTCTATTCTGGTTCATCTGGTTTCAGTTTCTATGAGCACACAGGTTTCATCAGTGACTCTGTGACCTCAGTAATCTTTGCTGGGCCTTAATGCTCTGAACAAAGCTGCACATCACAAGACTAAATAGAATCAGTCTTTCATTTCTCACTGCTGTTTGACTTCAGCTCTCAATGTCCCACCATAACCCATGGAAAGAATTACTGTCCATCCAGGCTCCTGAACATGAAGCTGATGAAGGTGGAGTATTGTGAGGGCTGATGGAGATGATGATGAGGACTCCAGGAGCAGTGGGTGGATGGCAGCATCAGCATGAAGGATCAGTGTGAGAACACATCATCATCCACAAAGGAAACCAGTCTGAGTGTCTGACGCTGTTAGAAAGACACAGTCCCAGCAGTTAGCTTGTCTGCTAGTTAGCTGAGAGCTAACTCGTACATTGAATACCAAACTGTGTAAACCAGGGGTGTCAAACATATGGCCCGTGGGCCAAATCCAGCCCTTGAGATAATTTCATGTGTCAAATATTGATAAATTATCAGGCTTGCTGATAATCAATGTGAGCACGGCTGAGATTTTATTCTGATGAGCAAACCATGTGACCAAACACTTTAAGAGACAGACTGGGATCATACCATTATGTGAAAGAAGATGGAAATGTCCCATAGACAGCAAGGGTAGTGGTAGAGAGCAGGTACACAGAGAAATGGGAGCTGTACTGAAATGCAAGCATGTCAGGAAAGAGTGAAAAGGCAAAACGAGCAGCATCTGGCTGCATTTCAGTGATACTGGAGACCACAAAGCTGAGTGCAACATTTATATAGGAGATATACAGGAGACGCTGAGAGTAGGACTGATAAAATTAGGAGCTGGCTAAAATGAGACCCATTTTTATTTCCACCCATTTTTCATTGTGGAGGACAAAAGGTTTCAAACTGGTCCAGGTCTTAAACCTCACGTGTTCTTCCTAATAGCAGTAAATGGATAAAAATAAGGCTTTTATGAAAACACAGAATACAAATTGCTGCCTTTAAAAAGACTAAATGTACAGTTCAGTATTGAATACTACATAAAATAAACTATATACAAAGTGTGTCTGAATGGCAGAGATGCAGAAATATGTGCATGTAGCACAGAGCCACGGCTCAGTGTCTGAATGAGTCTCACAGACCTGAATGTGCTGTTGAAGCCATTTATAATTATAACGTAATTCTTTACTCGTTTGATCTGCTCCTTACCACAAGCCACCAGACGTAGAAGGTTTTGGACTTTTAACTATATTTTCTTAAGTTTTACAACTTTTCTTACTGTTAAAAACCTCGTTATGGCCATTCATGCTATACAAAGTAATTAGACATGTGTGGTATCTACAGAAATGTCAGAATCTCAGCTGAAAGGTCACAAAACCATCTCAACAACCACCAAACAGCTGAAACAGCAGGTGAACAGACACGACAAGTAAACAGACCCCACAAAAAAGATGTAAACTGCTGGTTCAGTGAATTTTGGTTGGACAGTGATGAAACCTGCAGTCTCAGAATCTGTGAGAAGTCTGCTTCAGCACGCAGCAGCATTGTTGTGTTGTGTGCTGTGGATTCACCTCTGCAAACTCACTGTTTCACCATCATGTTTCTACTTAGACAATAACAAAGGAAGCAGTTCCCAGGAACTACTTCCTGTTTTAGAAATTTTCAACATAAGAATATGTTGCACTTCAGAAGACCTCCACATCTCCTCTTATTAGAGGGCTGCCTTATTTTTAATTTGCTAAATCTGTCAGTTGAAGAAAAAAAAAAAATGCTTGATCTCACCTGAGAGTTTCCAGTGTACAGTGTGGACTCTTCAGTCCTTCAGACAGAAGCTTCACGCCTGAATCCTTCAGGTTACTGTTACTCAGGTCCAGCTCTCTCAGATTAGAGGTCTGAGAGCTGAGACCTGAGGACAGAGCTTCACAGCTTCTCTCTGACAGGTCACAGTGACTCAGTCTGAAAAGTAACAGATAAACAATTACAAAATAAAACACTTATGTTGAAGTGTAATGAGATACTATTATATTTAGCAATATTTAATCTTGTTTTTGTCAGGAAACTGAGCACTGATGCAGAGCAACATGTGGAGAGAATACGAGGAGAAGAAGTGAAGAGAGAACAGCAGTAAAAGAACAACGAATTGTTCAGTGTGTTTTTGGTATCAACAAAATGTGTCGAATTTCTTTATTTTATATTTGTTTTAGTAGAATTGATGATTATCACTTAGATAACAACCACAGACCAGATCTACATGAAACTTTGGTAACAGTTACACTCAGAAATATTTCAGAAATGTGGACAATTTCTGCTGCAATGTATTCAGTATTGAACAAACTGAGTGCTGATGATTACTTAGACTTTTCAGACGTCAGCAGTCATTACTTCTTTGGTTAGTTTTCTTTTACATTCTATTTGAGTTGTTCCACCTGATTTGTGTTAACTAGAATAAACATTTAAAAACTAAAGCTATGATCACAGATTTACTTACAGAGCTTTGTTGGAGGCTTTGACCACTGGCAGCAGCCTCAGAAGAGCCTTTTTAAAGGCTCATGTTCTCACTTAGATCATTTATTTATAATTACATTTCTTTCTGGGAAAAATGAGGATTACTTTGGAAACAGGAAGTATTTTCCCCAAAAATCAGCCCTGGATTAGTAAATCACTCAAACATGTTCTCAGGCAGAAGAAGCTGTCTTGTTATGAGGGAGAGAAGAAAAAGATCGAGGCACAGAAACTTGTTGAAAGAGAGATAAAGCAGCTAAAATCAGGTGTAAAAGTAAAGCAGAGGATGAGCTGAATAAAGGACACTCAAGGCTGGCTTGGAAAGGAATGAAGTCCATGGTGGGGATGCAGAACAAGGACAAAAGATGAATGTGATGCTGAATCAGCAGAAGACTTGGACTCATTTGATTCCAGCTTTGATATCATTGATTTCAATGAAGAGCTTTGTGATTGTAGCAAAGGGCTGGTAGCTCAGAGTGACACTGATGAGGTGTCTGTGAAGGTTCGCAGTCATCTAAAGAGCTTAGAAAAAAAGGCATCTGGACTTCTTTAAGTTTCTTGAAGACGTTTCACCTCTCATCCAAGAAGCTTCTTTATTTCTAGGGTCAAATGGTGGAGAGTCCCAGATTTAAGCCCTGTGGGAGAGTCCGCCAAGGGGGTCATGAACCCCCCTGCTGATCCTCTACCTAATCACACGAGCCAAGGTGTGATTAGGTAGCCTCTGTACAAACAGACTTCAGCCATATGAGAGTGAGTGTGAGTGAATGAGAGCACACACCGGACACTCTGATCTCTGAATGTGTGTGACTCAGTGAAAAAGAGGACTGTATTGAGTATACTGTGATTGACAAAGAGTTTAAAGAGAAAGGTGTTTGGATTCATTTCTAGTAAGTGGCCCAGCCCCTCCTATATTTTTATGTACGTGGCCCTCAGTGAAAAAAGTTTGGACACCCCTGTGCTAATGAAACCTGAACTGACTGAAATGTGAAGTGAAGATTATTCAGATGTGAAAGAGAGAGAGAGAGACTGATAATAAAGTGGGGCTGAAGATCAGTCAATATGATGCAAACACACCTGATTGGTTGACCAGATATCAGACTGACAGTTTTCCCTGTGGATTATAACTTCAAGAAGATGTGACATTCATCAATCCTGCTCTCTGGATTATTTCAATCAACACTGAGCTGGAACACATCTACAGTGCTGGAAGTGGCCGTCTCACCACCAACCTCTCTGTGTGCATTCACTGTTTAACCCTTTGTGAAACAATAAAGATTCAAATGTGAGTATTATTCTAAGTTAGTGCAAACACCTCTAATAGGTTGGTTTAGTCTTTCCAAGTCATATCTTTCGTTGGAGTCTGTGGTCCAGGCTTCTCAAACCATCCTAGTTTAACAAGCATTACAATCTAGAAGAGAGCTTCACTAACAGGTGTGACTGATAACATTTGACCTGCAAAATACACTCATGTTTATTTGTATCAGGACAAGCAGGGAAGACATGGACATCAAGTGTGTCAGGCTGCCCGAGTCCCCTCACCCACATCAGCTCAGAACTCTGCATTATCTACTGAGTCAGACTCAGAGGGTCAAGGATCAGAGGCCATCTCAACTAAAACATGGTGACTGACCTCAGAGTTTCAAATTGACATCGTGGATTCTCCAGAAGAACACACAGATGATTCACTCCTGAATCCTGCAGGTTGTTGTAGTCTCCACTCAGGTCCAGCACTCTGGGATATGAGGGGTTGGACTTCAGCGCTGCTGCCAGATAATCACAGCTGATCTCTGACAAACCACAGTCCTTCAATCTGTGTAAAGAATGAAAGATGTAAGTTTATTAGACAAAGTGCTTGAAATCATTCAGTGTTTCATCATCTGCTCAGAGCTGAAGAAGGTTCAGAATGTAGAAGTTTAGAAAATGGAAACTCCAAACAGCTGAAGCCAACAGGAAGCAGCTTCAAACAAACAAGAGAAAAAACTCTGAATGTTTCACAAAAAACTGATATTCAGTCTCCACTAAAAATGTCCAAACAATCCTGGACGAGCCCCCACTTATGTTACGACCCGGCTCAAAAGCCGCAACATAAAAAAGGAGACGAATAGCAGAGTGTAGGTGAGAAGAGGTTTTATCTTAAAATGGACTACCAGGTTGGCTAAAATGGCCGGTGCCACCAAGGCAAAGACAAGTGAGCTCTCTGGAAGCTTGCCTCAGGTATGCTTTTATCCACACCTGACTAGGTGTGGCCAATTAGCACCAGCTGAACACACTGAGCAGATTAGAGGCTGCAGAGGGCCGTAACATCACTGACACAAGACAGCTGCCAATTTTCAGCACCGGAAAAGACAAACGAGAAAGCATGGCTGGGGAAACTGGAGACGGAGTGAGTTAATGGACAGAAACTGAGGTATTGGGCTTGATGCTAATCAAGCCCAATACCTCAGTTATGGGGAGACAATTCTGAAGAAATTGATATACTGCTGCAACAACACCTACTAGCTCTGTAGCCCCATTTTTACTTTCGTAAACAAAGTGCATTGTGTGTGACGTCTTCTTTTGCGCATGCGGGCCACGAACCATTCACACTGGAGCGTGTTTGCTATCACATTTTATTTGTAGTGTGAACAACCAGACAAAAAAATAAATAAATAATGGATTTGATGAAAAAAATCAGAATTGAGCATCAATACCTGCAGTGTGAACGTAGCCTTTGTCTCGCTGTATGAGAGTCAAGTTATTACTCAATATTTATGGAGGATGTTTTTAAATTAGGCTCAAATATGTGACAGACATTTCATCCCATGTCAGTTTGGTCTCATCCTGGGCTGGATTATCCAACACACACTCTGACCACAGGCCCAGGGGCCACGCACAGCTGGGCTCCATCCAAGAGACAGGAAACAAACCAACACAATAACAAAGAGCAGCATTTGATCTTCTTATATTTTAGCTTTTCAAGCCAAACACAGTAAAAACATGAGCATATTTGTTTCCTGATAAAATGATGTGACAGTTAGAAAAGAGTAAAGTGGTGGTGTTACAGCCTTTCTCCCCTCTGCTGCCGAGGCTGTTAGTCTCTCCCAAACTCAGCTACAGGACTTCCACATGAATGAAAGCAGCAGAAGTGGCTTTACAAATGAAAGAGGAAGAGGAGAAGAAGAGGAGAGGGAGGCCACCCTCACCATCACTCCAGCTGAAAACATCACACTTCCATTAAAGTTGGTGAGAAAATGTTGAGCAGGATGAGCTGCTGGCTAATCTGGAGGCTGTAGCAGCAGCTCACAGTCACAGTGGATTTCCACTCATGAAAAAGCTCTGGCTGCTTCATTTCTCATTTCATATCAGAGACTTTAAAGCTTCAGTGAAGCTGGACTGTGATGCTTCCTGTCCATATTCAACCTAATGTGCTATGTATTGTTTTTGCAGGTCATCTAAACAGGAATGAGCAGCTCATTTCAATATAAAAGGTTAGAACTGTAAAGACAAACAGAGCTCATGAATGGAAACTGATTTCATTTTTTCAGCAGCAACTTTTTAGGTGTTCCTTTTTTAAGACTCATACATAATTATATTTACAATAAGACATATCATTCCCCATTGCCCGTCTATGGGCTCAAAATGTGGTCATAAATATTTTGTATGTGTAAATCAGGATTTGTATGTGTACAAAGAATTTGTGTGTGCGTAAAAAAGATTTGTATGTGTAAAAAAAATACATAAACTTTACCCACTTGGATCCTTATCATTCAAGATTGTGAAAAGATTCTACAATCAGAGAATACTGGTGATTTTAGATGAGAGAGATGATTTGGAAGATGATGAAGGGGAAGAGTTTTCACAACTTGAGGCCTTTTGTCTTCACTGTATAGGACAGAGAAGACAGGAAGGGAGGGAGAAGTGGGGATATAGACACACAGGAAATGGTTTTGGGGAGACTCAAAGGCCCTGGAGTCACGACTCTAACCTTCAGTACATGCTGCTCAGGATAATTTTGTTTCTTTGAAAGATGAAATCAGAATGCCTTGAAATTGATATGGTATCACTGTGGGGTTGGATACTGTTGATCTACAGGGTGGGCCATTTATATGGATACACCGTAATAACATGGGAATGGTTGGTGATATTAAAGTCCTGTTTGTGGCACATTAGTATATGTGAGGGGGAAAACTTCTCAAGATGGGTGGTGACCATGGTGGCCATTTAAAAGTCGGCCATCTTGGATACAACTTTTGTTTTTTCAATAGAAAGAGGGCCATGTGACACATCAAACTCATTGGTAATGTCTGCAGAAGACACATGTTTCTTTTTATTACGGATCGCTCCAGCCCGATCACAGAGGCGTGGGTACAAGCAACAATCCAGACTAAAATAAAATAAAACCAGGCGAACCAGAAAAAGGTAAGCCTACTTAATAAAAACAGTTTCACGACGAGACAAGACAAGACAAGACAGCAGGCTCCACCGAGGAGGAGCCCTCACAACAGCAGCTGGGAAGGCGTTTCCCTCTTCTGATTAAGGTCGGGCAGTTTGCCACGGAGATGAGAAGCGAGCGCAGGAGAGAGCGAGAGCAGTAGAGCGAGCAAGAGAGAAAAAGAAAGGCGAGTTGCCCATCTGGCTACACAGGCAAAACAGTGGCATTTATATATAGTGTGGAGTGCATAATGTTGAAGTTCCAGTAGTGAAGGTGAGGTGTAGCAGTGGTCAAGTAGCCGGTCTCCACGAGTGTTGAAATGGATGTGTTGGTAGAGTTTTGGTGAAACTTTCTTCAGGTTTCGTTTGTTCCCCGGTCATGATAAACGCCGCCTCTGGGTGTGCGGTTTCCTCACTGCTGATCGCGCTGTACAGTTCCCTGAGTGCTCGGTCAGTGTTGGCTTGTGGGGGAATGTAAACAGCCGTAATAATCACTGCTGTAAATTCCCTCGGTAGCCAGAATGGCCGGCACTTAATCATCAGGTACTCCAGGTCCGGTGAGCAGAAGGATTTGACCGGGTGCACGTTGGCATAATCACACCAGCTGTTGTTGACCATGAAACACACACCACCGCCTCTGCTTTTCCCAGTAAGATCCTGTGACCTGTCAGCGCGGTGCACAGAGAACCCCGGTAGTTGTATTGCGGAGTCCGGTACCTTGTCCGATAGCCAGGTTTCTGTGAGGCAGATCACGCAGCAGTCCCGCATCTCTCGCTGGAATGAGATCCGTGCCCGAAGCTCGCACAGCTTGTTCTCCAGAGACTGCACATTAGTCAGTAATAAACTGGGTAACGGTGGTCTGTTAGTGCGCCGTCTCAGTCGAACCAGAACGCCAGATCTTCTACCTCTGCATCGGCGTTTGCAGCCTCCAGGGCCAGAGAATAAAGGCGTCTCAGGTGAGATGAATGGGGGGTCTGCAAACGGAGGGTCCGTGTTGGAAAACTTGAACTTCAGAAAGTGATGAGAAAGAACGTCTTTTATGTCCAGTAAAGTTTGTCGGTAGTACACAAGGAGACATGTGCTACTCGTGAAAAAACAAAGGAAAAGGAAAATTAAACACAAAAAACAGCTGTTGCTTGGGGGAGCTCGTGATGAGGCTGCCATACTCGGCGCCATCTTGGACATTACAAATGTCCAATGTTCCTCGTAGCCGGGAACTAGCTTTACTGTCTGGGTGAACTTTGCTAGCGAGAGACAGAAAGAGGCGTTGAAAGGCTGCTCCAGCAGAACTTCATTGTTTCGGAGGAAAACACGAACAGAGCGTACAGTCGAGTCTTAATACCTTACTGGGCTCATCAGGCACCCTTTTTGGCTGCAGTGGTTATTATTATATTTACATGCTTCCATCTCCCGTTTCTCCACACGTTCTGCCTGCAGCACGGACTACACCGCCCATGAGGCTACAGTCTTAAAGGGCCATGTCTGTAACACTCTGCCGTCGTATTAAATCATTTTTCGTATAATAATTAAAAAAAATTTTTTTATTCATATCACTATGCGGGCCGCAAGTAGAGGTGACGTGGGCCGCAAAGGGCCTGGGAGTTTTAGACCCCTGGTGTAGACTGTCCCTCCTGCCTCTGCCTTTGTACTGCTGCCTTTTGAACCTTTGTTTTTGAGTTGCTGCCTGTGAGATGATATTTGAACAGAGATTGAAAACGTGACATCATTCAGGGGTAAAACCGCAAAGGATTGTGGGAACGAGTGGCAAGCGGTACTAGCGCACGCAGGCTTTCACATGAAAACAGTCACACAGCAATAAAAAGAAACACAAAGAATGGCAAGAAGCCGTTGTATTATTAACTGCAATAGCCGGTCGCATGACAGCCACGGGAAGCCGACGGGTAAAGAGATCAGTTGTTATCGGATTCCGTCGTGGAAGAGAAATTGTTTAAGCCATGTTTCCGAAGTCACAAAGAGCCGATGGATGACCTGGATTGCAGACCAAATATAACGTCCCAGAACACTCCAGCTCACATGTTAGTCTGCTCCAAGCATTCCCACAAAGGTACGTCTTCTGTTGTAGTTATTACGTAATTTATCACAACATAATTGTTGATGTAGGTTACAAATAAGTCTTATTTTGATTTGAATTGAATTCGTTGCGCTATGCCGCTTTGTTCACTGTAGCTTTGCAGGCTAATGTTTGTTGTGTTTTTTAGGAAAACCAGCCTACAAAATGCTGGAATGCAATCCGGACTGGGCACCTCTATCAACCTGGGTCAGACCGAGTTTAAAGCTGCTACCACAGCCAGATTTAACCGTATAAGAGAGAGCGATATCAAAACAGCCACGAAAAGTCTCGCAAATATGTGCCTAAGTGTTGTATTAAAGCAATCAAGTGATGAATAACTGTTTTCCAGTATGTTGTTTGCAATGTTTTTTTTTTTTGCATTGTTGATTTGTTTTTCACCAAAGCAGCTAATAAAGCATGATGGAATACAATTTTGCCTCTTTCTTGTAAGATTCTATAATAGAATGAAACAATAATGCCAGTTACAAATAAAGACAATAAATTGAATGAATTACGAAACACTCATGTTATTTCTATTAGATCTGAAAATGTTGTGTAATACTACAACCTGAAATGACAAATAGATGCGTTGGCCTGTACAAGAGATAAAGGAAAAAAACAACAGCTGTGAAATGGAATAGTCCAAATCACCAAAGTAAACTGGACCTGGGCTTGTTGCAGGGATCTGAAGTTACTAAACATTTTGTGAGTGTCTGCACTAAAACTTAGGACCATATAAGAATAAATATGTGCGTGATGAAAGTTGGGCAGCACTCCACTCTGTATGCTCGTATGGGTCTGACCCTTTCAGTCCTTTGATTTTTTCCTCGTCCTTTTTTTTGCCTTTTCGTCACGTCTGTCTTTGTACGAACCTCGTAGAAAGACTTACTCTTTGGCAGTAAGCTTTTGTCGGCCCCCTAGTGGTTGCTGCGCATAGCAGGAAATGTGTTTGGATTTACTGTTTTTCTGTGCTTTTTGTGATGTTGTTTTACATTGTAGGAGCTACAATTGCTGGTACCACCAGAAGACACCTGTTAAGTGTTTTCTGTCTTCTGCAGGTACGTGAGCTTGTTAACAGTCATTTTGTCTGCAAAGCACAAGCAAATGAAAATGTAATGCGCTACTGTTAAGTTGTCCACTAGAGGGAAATGTTTAGCCGGTGATACTTCTGTTATCCTGTTATTTTGTTTTATACGGTTGTGAAATGTATTTTTATAAGTGATAAGATTTCGTTTTGTATTCAAGTTCAGTGTGACAGACAGTAAAATGGGAGAAATTATTATTTTCCATCTTTTCTTTATTAAAAAAAGTTAATTGTAAGTCTGTCAACAACACAGCGCGCGTTTGCACTGTGAGGGAGCTACAATTGCTGGTACCATCAGAAGACACCTGTTGAGTGTGTTTTGTCTTCTGCAGGAATAAACCGTGAAAAGCCAAACCTTTCTGAGCGTCTGTGATTTTTGAAGAGCTGGAAGCGTTACATAATGACGGCCTGCTTGCATGTTCTACACTAAAAATGTGCCTTGTTGTGTATCTGACGGACAAACACCAAACCAGTTCCACATCACTGAAGTTGCACCATTTTTACAAACCAATTCTGGTTCATCCGTTTCACTCAACAATCTGCTTTGCCCTTTCTCATTCTCCGTTGCCACTGTGCTTTTTCAGCCATGTGTGTATGAAAACAAAGGCAGTGCACATGCGTGTTTTACCCATATTCTATCGTGATATTTCATTTTCTTATCGTTGCCCAACATTGTACCGGTATTACCGTGAACGGTATAATATGGCCCAGCGCTAACTGTATTCACTTCTGTATGTTAGTGTATAAATGAATGTTACACTGGGCTCCATGGAAACACTTGGACTGGTCTCAGCTGCCTTCTTTCTGTAGTCATTCCAACAGAGTCCTTTCTCTTCTCCAGCTTCTGTTTGAAATCCTCTCACAGAGCCTGAATCCTGCTTTGTTGTCATGTTTGGGCCTGTGTTCGGCTGCTCTGTGTTCCTCTGCTTTAACACACACCTCACCACAGCAGCTGTGTGGGTCGTCTCTGTAGCAGCTATATCAGCTTCTGATACCATGAACATCATCACAGCTCCTAACTTCACCTTTATTAGCTTTGA
This sequence comes from Oreochromis aureus, assembly GCF_013358895.1. Classification (NCBI taxonomy): domain Eukaryota; kingdom Metazoa; phylum Chordata; class Actinopteri; order Cichliformes; family Cichlidae; genus Oreochromis; species Oreochromis aureus. Next base: position 118,273,090 of record NC_052944.1, on the reverse strand, counting down.
CATTCATGTCTGTCTTTTCTCTCTCTCTGTTTCCACACAAGCTCAAAGTCTCTGCAGCCTGTTTTTATCTGCCATCATCAGATCTTCATCATCCTCATTCACATCCCTCACACACTCTACAGCCTCATCAGTACTGACTTCATCTTCACTGACTGATGGAGCACAACATGAACCTGTGGAGGCTGAAACACTGTCCTGTCAAACATCTCCCCGTCACCACTCCACTTCTGTCAGCCTTTAAATGAACCCTGCTCAAGTCTGTCACTTCTATTTGGAGCCAAAAGGAAAAACTGTTTTTCAGTCGTTTGGAAAGACACAACATTTCTGAAAGCACTCAAACTTCTTCACATTTGTCTTCAGACACATCCTGAACATTTAGGAACTAAAGAAATTTTCAAAAATCAGTCAAGGATCAGAAATATAGAAAAACAACAACAGCTGCAGTCAATGAACTCACCTCAGAGTCTCCAGATGACAGTTTGGACTCTCCAGTCCAGCACACAGAAGCTTCACTGATGAATCCTGCAGCTTGTTGTTACACATGTCCAGCTCTGTCAGATGGGAGGGGTTGGACTTCAGAGCTGAGGCCACAACTTCACAGTGAGTCTCTGAGAGTCCACACTGAGTCAGTCTGTGATGATAGAAAATATAAAATGTGTTATTATAAAAGAAAAAAATCTGCATTATAAACACAGACTGAATGTATATGAAGACAAAACAGAGTGCGGTCATAATCTGATGAATCTGCTCTTCACATCTGTGCTTCAGCTCCTCTTACTGTGTTTGACACAACGATTGAGTCTCTCTCAGACCTGCAGACTTTTAATGAGAATCTTTGTTTGGCTTTAATCTGCAGATGAAGGAGGAAGATGGTGTCACATTTAGGCTTCCATAATGTCCACAGTCTGTCACTGGGATCTGATCCAGAGTCAGAGTGAAGACACACATTTGGACTGTTTCCTGTTTTGACTCCAGAACATTTTGAATGAGTTCAGCTCAGTGAAGAGTTCCAGCTGGAAAGATGATCTCTGTTTGCTACCTGCTGTCAGGTACGACTGTTCACGTCCACACGCAGGAAAAACCTGCTGACTGTCACCAAACGGAGCAGAAATCTCATCACTGGACAATAATGATGAATGAACTCAGAGCTGCTGATATCAGATCTGATTTCAGGGGAACTAAACACAGAAATGATTGGCTCATTTTAGCTTTCTGAGCCATTATCTGCTGGCGTGTCGCTAGTTGGCGGAAAAAGATTTGTATTCCTGTTCAGGGCTTCAGTGTTTATGAGTCCAGATCCAGGTGACAGCAAGTCAAAATGATGTCACCTGTCTGTGTCCAGCAGCAGCCTGTATTCACTTTGAATATTGTTATAACCTGACATGGATCAGTTTGTCTTTGATTGGTTTGTAAATGTCACTGTTTCCATTGGACCTGAGTGACGGTACAAAGACAGAGAGGGAGAGAAAGGAGAGAGAGGATGGAGACAGCAAAGAGAGAGCAAACACAAACAGGTGAGAGTGGACAGGTGACCAAGGTCAGCAACCAATCAGAGAGCTTCTGTTTGACCCACAGTCACTGATGATGACTGCACATAACCAAGCAGTGTGTTACTCTGATATCAAATATGGATCCTGCTCTTATAATAATGATCATCAGATGATATTATTGTGTTATTTTGTAGCTGAATACGATGTTTGTGTGATTATCAGTGAAAGAAGCAGTGAGGAGGATGGAGAGAGAGAGAGACAGGACAGAGGGTGAAGTTAGAAACACTAAAAGATTTTTCATGGATTTCATGGATGATTTGAGTGATTTCCAGCAGGACACTTAAACATGTCAGTGGACGTCCTAAAGAACATATTCACTGATATGAAACGTGTCATTGAACAGGATTAATATCAGTGGAAACATGGTGGAAACAGCTGTGACTGCATGGATGTGACACACTTCAAATATGTTCTCCACTCTTGGATTTGGGATCCATGGAGCTGCTGCTGAGTCTGTACAATAAAGGATGGTGTGGAAGGTTGCAGCGTACGGACACAAACACTGTGTGGTTACAACCTAAACCTCCCACCGTCCATAAAGCACTGATGACATCATGACGTTTGCCAGGAAGTGAGCTCGGGGATGTAAACAGCAGCAGAAACACAGCAGTGACTTCCATCAGCAGAAAATAGAGACGACATTTCAGCAGCAACAACTAAACACTGAACAATCAGCTCTGTGATTAATGAGGACATGAAGTCAGACATTAGGAGCAGCAGCAGGAATGAGAGTGAATCCATGAGCTGCTGTGACATCAGCTCACATATCTGACACATGTTCAGTCCAGATGTCAGCAGTGTGGGCAGTAAGAGAGCACAGCTGGATCACCTCTGAGCCTCACTCTGACCCACAGCTCTGTCACTCATCAGGACATCACACTTTAATCACACTAAACCAGAGTCTTCCTCAGCATCTTCATCCTCACTCACCATGTTTATGCCACTAAACTCTGTGTCTGTAGTTCTGTCTGTAGTCAGAGGAGAAGCTCAGACGGTGACTGCTCTGGATATTTGTCTCTGTTTGTAACATCAGAGTTCACTTCACTACAAAGAAGCTCTTCATAGATTCTTATTTCTGTCTAACAGGAGCGTCTGAATGACCAACAACAGCAGCAGCAGGTTTAAAATACTGCCCCCTGATGACACAACACTGGTACTACATGTAGATCATGCAGGATCATGCTGAGTGCACACACATTTACTGATCAACACAAAATATCATTTTATCTGAGAAACTCAAACTAATGAGAGTCGTTTAGTTCTGTGTATATCTGAAGAACTAAACTACTAATCTACACTGATCAATGATGTTAATGATCACATCTGGACTCACCGAGCCTTTCTGCAGTTCCTCACAGCTGGAATCAGTCTCTGTCGTCCCTGCCATGATGTGTTGTACTTCTGCAGGTCCAACTCATCCAGAACCTCCTCTGACATCTGCACCATGAAGGCCAGAGCTGAGCACTGGATCTCAGAGAGTTTCTTCTCTGATCTGTTCTCAGACATCAGGAACTCTTGGATCTCCTGATGTACTGAGAGGTCGTTCATCTCCATCAGACAGTGGAAGATGTTGATGCTTCTGTCAGGAGAGATTTCATGACTGTTCATCTCATTCAGGTTGTTGATGACTCTCTGGATGGTTCCTGGACTGATCTCTGTCTGACCCAGCAGACCTACTAAGAGTCTCTGGTTGGACTCCAGACAGAGGCCATGAAGGAAGCAAACAAACAGGTCCAGGTGGCCATTTTTACTCTGGAGGGATTTCTTCATGGCTGTCTTCAGGAAAACATTCAGAGGTGACTCCTTCCAATCTATGCTCAGAAGGTCCACCACCACCTTTGTCTTCCTGTTGGTGTGACAGTGGAACATGTAGACTGCAGCCAGAAACTCCTGAATGCTCAGATGAACAAAGCAGTAGACTGGTTTCTGGAAGATCACACACTCTCTTTTGAAGATCTCTGTACAAACCCCTGAGTACACCGAGGCCTCTGTCACATCCAGACCACACTGCTCCAGGTCTTCTTGGTAGAACATGATGTTTCCTTTCTCCAGATGTTCAAACGCCAGCCTCCCCAGCTTCAGAAGAACTTCCCTGTCAGCCTCCGTCAGCTCCTGTGGACTCGTCTCATGTCCCTCATGGTACTTGTTCTTCTTCCTCTTTTTCTGAACCAGCAGGAAGTGTGAGTACATGTCAGTCAGGGTCTTGGGCAGCTCTCCTCTCTGCTCTGTAGTCAACATGTGCTCCAGAACTGTAGCAGTGATCCAGCAGAAGACTGGGATACTACACATGATGTGGAGGCTCCTGGATGTCTTCATGTGGGAGATGATTCTGCTGGTCAGCTCTTCATCACTGAATCTCCTCCTGAAGTACTCCTCCTTCTGGGCGTCAGTGAAGCCTCGTACTTCTGTTAGCCTGTCGACACATGTAGGAGGGATCTGATTGGCCGCTGCAGGTCGGGAAGTTATCCAGGACGAGAGCCGAGGGAAGCAGATTCCCCTGGATGAGGTTTGTCAGCAGCTGGCTGACTGATGACTTCTGTGTGACATCAGACAGCAGCTTCCTGTTGGTGAAATCCAATGAAAGTCTGCTTTCATCCAGGCCGTCAAAGATGAACAAAAGCTGAGAGACAGCCAGCTTCTCTGCTGTGACCTTCTGTAATGTTGGATGGAAAACATGGAGCAGCTCCAGAAGACTGTACTGCTCATCTCTGATCAGGTTCAGCTCCCTGAATGAAAGCAGAACCACCACACTGACATGTTGGTTCTCCAAGCCCTCTGCCCAGTCCAGAGTGAACTTCTGCACTGAGAAGGTTTTTCCAACACCAGCCACGCCGTTGGTCAGAACCACTCTGATGGGTCTCTGTTGGTCAGGTAAGGCTTTAAAGATGTCCTGGCACCTGATTGGAGACTCATGGAGGGCGTTCATCTTGGAAGCTGTCTCCAGCTGCCTCACCTCATGTTGGGTATGAACCTCTTCACTCTGTCCCTCTGTGATGTAGAGCTCAGTGTAGATCCTGTTGAGGAGGCTTCTACTTCCTGTTTCATCACTTCCTTCAGTCACACGTTCACATCTCCTCCTCAGACTGATCTTATGTTCATCTAAAACCTCCTGCAGACCAACATCTGCTGAAAGAAAGAAAAACAGAAAGAAAACTCTTCAATGTCTGAACAACAACAAGAAGTCCAGTTTTCAGAAACGAGTCCATCAGCAGACAGATGTTCAGTCTTACTGTGTACACAGCTGCTCTGACTGGCTGTCTGCAGTCCAGCTCTGCTTCTGGATCTTTCTCCACACTGGGGACAGGAGGAGTCTCCTGATGAAGCAGACTGGTCCCAGTATGAGGAGATGCACTGTCTGCAGAACCAGTGTCCACAGCTGGTAGAGACTGGATCCTTCAGGACGTCCTGACACAAAGCACAGCAGGACAGCTGCTCCTCCTCACAAACGCCACTCCTCTTCCTCTTCCTCTCTCTGTGAACACATTTCTTTATCACTAAAATCATTTACTGACTGTTGCTAAAAATATTCAAATGTAGCAGTTTGTGCAGAAGCTCTGATGGTCACAGAGTAAGACAGGAGATACTTTTCTGTTTGAAGGCAGCGTTCAGTCTGGAAACAAAGTGATGCTTCATTGATTTGATCAACACAAATGAGCTTCTTTTCCTGTCTGCCTGTCTTATTAAACACTCAGTGATCTGCCTGCAGTTTGCTATGAATAGGGATGGGTACCGGTATCCGGTGCCATCATGGCACCCGTTCTGACATAAACGGTAGTAACCAGACCAAAAAGCAGCGCACATTTCAGTGCTTTATTTCGGTGCTTTTTTTCCCTGAGATGTCATACACTTTGGATTCCAGCCAATCATTTTACCTTTGCAAGCGTAGTAGGCGGGCCGAGGTACATACGTTCTTTTAGAGCAGAGCACATCTACTGCGGCTGTGGTGCCTGTTATCGGACCCGGAGTTAGCAACATCCCCCAAGAACCCGAAGAGGAGAGTCCTGGCCCCTAGCCCTGCCAGTGTAGCAGAAATGATGATGATGATGATGGCAGCAGCAGCCGTTCTTAGCTTCATGTTGTTCGTGTGTAATTAACGTTGAGTAGGCTAACTACATTATTACATTAATGCATGTAAGGTGAACTAGCAAACACCGTCGTAGTTACATGCGGCTGTCTTCTTGTTTGATGGCAGATACTCCCTTCACCCTGGCCAAAAAGGCTAAAATGACCAAAGAAAAAGTGGGAAACAGCTGAACATGAGAGGTTTTTGGACAAAGTTTGTGTTCTCCATTCTTTAAGCACCGGTTTGAGCACCGTTTAAGCACCGGCACCGTTTCAAAAGTACCGGTTTGGTACTGGTATCGGATAAAACCTAAACGATACCCATCCCTAGCTATGAATATATACTTCCTGAAAAGACTTCACAATAAAAGCCTTCCATCAGAGGGCGCTGCCTACATCCTGAATGTTTTCCAGTCAGTGTGCAGATTACCGTATTTACCGCACTATAAGGCACACGTAAAATCCTAAAATCTTCACAAAAATTGACAGTGCGCCTTATAATCTGGTGAGCCTTATAGCGCGGTAAATACGGAAGCTTGGTTTAGTTCATTTGGATTACTTTACAGAAGTAACTGATTAGTTACAGAAACACATCCAAGGTGAGCAGGTTCCCCTCCAGCATCAACTCTAAGCAGCTAAAACATGAATGAATGTAAAAAGTGTCCCAGCTGTCAGTCAGACTGTACTCTGTACATTACAGATGTGGTTTCTGACAGCTGCTCCAGCTGCAGGATCAAACACACACAGGTCCAAACATCTTTGCCTTTGCTGATTCTTTTTTATTGAACAACACAACATGAGGCCGGCACAGGGAGAGGAGAAGTTATTACAATCAACCCACCGCTGACGCGGTCAGAGTCAGGGGGTCATGCAGTGGGCCAACCCACTCCACCTCAGTCTGAGAGGAACCCACTGAACAGTCTGTGGGTTCTCCTGGAGACGAGCCTTTGTGTCCACACTGGCTCCAGTAGCTACTCTTTATATATTTATTCATTTATTATTTATCCATCTGTACTTGCAGACTTCCTCTCCCTGCCTATATAAACATGGACCCTCCCCCTGACCCCTCCTCTTTAATAACACAAACTAATATATATATAGAGAGAGAGTTATATAACTGTGTGTCATGTTTATCTTTATTTATGCAGACCTGCTCTGAGCTGGACTAATATGTTGCAGGCTTTTCCCTCTGAGTTAAACTAATCAGACTTTTCTGTGTGCAGCAGCTGTGAGATGAAGGCTCCAGGACGTCTGCATAGAGACTAAATATTTCACAATATCTCCTAAGTTCAGTCTCAGGAGTGAAGCTTCACCACAATCATTTTCACAGCTCTGGTCTCTGCTGATCAAACTACAACTCTTAAAGGAGATGAAGTTTGATTTAGTTTGATGCTTCTCTCTTCTTTACTGCCTCGCCTTCTCCTCAGAATCAGTCCACATACAGCTGTTCTGAACTGTTGGTATAACTGAGGAGTCATTGCTCCAGTAATGATGGAGACAGGCTGAAGCTCTACCACTGTGTTTCACAGATACCAAAACACTTTCTTCTTTAAGACTCAGCTCTTATCATTTGGTAAATAGACTAGTTCTTATATCGTGCTTTGCTACTCAGCACTCAAAGCGCTTTGACTTATCTATATGACATTTAGCTAAAGGCAGTGTTTTTGGAGTTCAGCACTTTATGCTTGCAGCGCTGCCATGAACACCACTGTGGTTCAGTGTTGTCCTGATGGCGTAACAGCAGCCAGTATGATCCAGGCTTTAGCTGCTGGGTCTCTGTGTGACCTCTCAGACTGTTTAACAGATCAGACACAAAGAGAATCAGAGCAGCTCTTTAAAGACAAACATGAACCCACTCAGGTCACACTTTCCCCACAGATATGAGCATCACTGTCCTCAAACAGCAAATGACCAAGTCGAACATTTGGATCTTTTCTCTTTCATTGTTTTCTTTTTAATGAATCTTTGTAACAATCTGAGGATGTTTCAGGTCAGATTTATCCAGGAAACACAAACATGTAAAGGAGTCATCACAGCTCTCTGACCTCGTTGGTCCAGGTTCAGCACTGAAGTCTGGATTGGTCTCTTTGGACCGGTCACTCCTCACAGACGGACAGCTGGACCCTGCAGACTGTGACCTCTGACCTCTGCAGACACAAACATGATTGAAGCAGCTGTGATCACACAGACTGCAGATAATGCAGCTGTTTCCTGTCAGTAACATCCTCTTAGATTAGAGTTCAGCTTTTCACAGGAAAACTGGACAAAACTGATTTTTGTTACAAATTCATTTTCATTTCCTCTCAGCTCACAAACACAGTCAGAAAATCAACCAGAATCAACACTGATTATAATGTCAGTGCAGAATTATTTCTGTTACTCATGTCTTAATGTTAGAGTGAACTTTTTCTGGAATTAGAGAATAACTGACATGTTAGATAGATAGCATTATGCCAGTTTAACCTGGTAATGGTACAACACTGAAGAATGATGCAGGTGGCTGTGCTGATGCCTGTTCAGAATTTCATCAACATTAAACTGTTTGCTAAATGGTTTTTGTTGTCATTATTATTCTGCACACAAACAATGTGCTGCAGCTTCACACTGTGGGCAGCTCTCTGAGCAGCAGTTAACTGACTGTGGACTATATGGAGGCGGAGCCCAAAGGAAGACTGTCCTAATGTCAGTGGTTGGTTTGCTGGACAGTTAAGGTGTAACAGAAAGTAAATATCTGCTCAGAATTAATCATATATTGTGCACAAGCAGACATTTTCCTCACGACACCAGCCATCAGTTCGACGGAGCCTCAGTTTACCTGCAGATATCCTGCTCACCTGTCAGCTGTTTAACACCTGCTGCTGATTCAGGAACACGCCCACGTTACCTGGTGATGTCACAGTTTTTAACTGTGAGTGGACGTTAAACATTGGACTTTATTCAATCAGGTTCCCGGGTCACGTCATTGCTTTATTTACAACTCAGCAAATCAGTTGAGATAAAGTTTCATAACTCTCTCTCTGTGAACACATTTCTTTATCACTAACATCATTTATTGACTGTTGATAAAACTATCCAAATGTAAAAGATGGTGCAGTGAAACCTCACCTGAGTTTGAGCTCTCAGTGGTTAAACGCTGGACTTAATTCACTCAGGTTTTGGAAATAATTTTTTGATAGGGTCCATCTCTATATGCATTCTCAAATATACAGGGTGTTGAACCGTTGAACCCAAGCACACCATTGTTTTTCTTGTGACATTACCAATAAGTTTGATGTGTCACATGGCCCTCTTCCTATTGAAAAAACAAAAGTTGTATCCAAGATGGCCGACTTCTAAATGGCCACCATGGTCACCACCCGTCTTGAGGAGTTTGCCCCCTCACATATACTAATGTGCCACAAACAGGACTTTAATATCACCAACCATTCCCATGTTATTACGGTGTATCCATATAAATGGCCCACCCTGTATATATTTATATATATAATCTCTTCATTCCCAGTCGATAACAAAAAAAATATTTTCAAAAAATTCTTTCCAAATTACATTGTTCACTGATCTACGGGGTCATGATACAAGATATGTTAAAGCTGGGAAACAGAGAGCAATCTCTCCCTAACAGGAGAGGAATGGGATGGGGTCTGTAGGCAGCACTGGTCAGTAACAAGCTCCCCCTCGTGGAGGGAATTCAGTTGGAAGAATGTAATTCGTCATTTTATTACCCCAGCTCAAAAATCCAATTATTCTCAGAATACAACATGCTGGAGGCAGTGTGGACATGCAGCAGCAAATCATTTCCACATTTTTTGGGAATGTGGTTCCATTTTGGAAGGAAATACATAAGGTCATGGAAACAATCTTCCAAAAGAAAATACAATTTCTTTTTGCATTATTGTACCTAGGCAACCTAAAGAGTCTTAATCTATGCAAACCGGATAAATATTTGTTCAGTGTGCTGTCGGTAGCTTCCAAAAAGGCCATAACCCGCCTTTGGCTTAAAGAGGAAACTCCTACCATAGATGAATGGATTGATGTGATATATACTATTTTTGTTATGGAAAGAATAACTTTTAGGCTAAAGTGGCAGGCTGACTTATTTGAAGAATAGTGGATGAAATGGTTGAAATATGTACAAAATAGGAGGCCCGATTTTGTATAATGTCATTGTATTTCTTGGTTTGTTTGTTTTTGTGTTTTGTTTGGTTTTGTTTTGGTCCGTTTGTCTCTTTTGTTGTTGTTTTGTTTTGCTTTGCTTTCCCCCCCACGGTGATTAAGTTGAATTTGTTGTACATGTTGTATAAATAAGAAAACTAATAAAACATAAATTAAAACCGACCGTGGCTCAGGGGGTTAGGAAGCGTATCTGTAACCGGAAGATCGCCGGTTCGATCCCTAGCTCTCTGTCCTGGTCGTTGTGTCCTTGGGCAAGACACTTCACCTACCGCCTACTGGTGTTGGCCAGAGGGGCCGATGGCGCGATATGGCAGCCTCGCTTCTGTCAGTCTGCCCCAGGGCAGCTATGGCTACAACTGTAGCTGCCTCCACCAGTGTGTGAATGTGAGAGTGAATGAATAGTGGCACTGAAAAGCCCTATATGAAATCCAATCCATTATTATTATTAAAAAAAAATTCACTCAGGTTTTGTCTGTCGGGTCACGTTTACTTCACTGTTTTATTTACAACTGAGCAAATCAGTTTGGCTGAGGCTAAAGTTACGTTTCATAACTGCAGAGTTTTACAGACGTTTAATGGTTCACTGGCACATGTGTTAGACTGAACCATTTCCTTTTCTTTATCTGGTGTGTTTTGGATTTAACAGTGAATTTTGAGATTAAACTGACTTTTAAAATGTTTTTATACAAAGAGGAAAGAGAAGGCGCATTTCCACCGAGAGGAGCAGAGTTTGCAACAGTGTTCATCATGCAGACTGCAACCTGGACAGAAATATTATATCATCTGTTTTTAATAGTTATTCAACTGTATTCTAAGCACCAGCTGTCTGTTAGAATTTTTAGAGTTTACTTAACTAAAAATAAATGAGGTTAACATATAATTTGTGTGATTTTTTTCTTTTTTTTTTCTTTTTTTTCTTTTTCGGTCATGTTATGTTTAACTGTCAAAGGCTTGTTACAAACTATGAAACACATCGTGCAGACTTCTGGATGTTAGAAGAAAACTAATACTGCTCATGAATGAGACTAAAGGCAGGAAGGTGTCCTTTAAAACTAAACATGTTAGTAGGACCTCCCTATTTATATCATGGTTTATGATACAGCACGTGTATTTCAGTAATAGCCTACTTACGTATTTCAGTGTTCTGGTGAACAGTCACACAGCTCACATGGGCGTTATCTGTGATCCTCCTTAACTATAATTTATCCAAGTTAACTTCAGTTAACCATTCAGACAGTTCTTTTGCAATGACAAACATAAACACCTATGCTGTAACCATGGTAACCACGGACTCTGAGCGGCTGGATCGAAGGAGGTCAGACAACAATTTTACATGTATGATCTTAAAACAGCACACAGCCACTATCCGTCCTGGCCTCATATCAAATGTGAACGCAGACTGAGTCTATGTTTGACGTTTGCTTTATATCTAATCTTCCTCTCAAACATTTAAACAGCAACGAGTCTGCAGCTGAGGGAATACAAACTCAAATTGTCGGAACAGGTTTGCTCGTTTCTTGCGTGGATTCATTTGGTAATTTATTAAATGTATAACTGTTATTCTAATCTGCTGCTGAGTCTGTTACGCTGATGAAAATGCAGATCACACAGATCACGAACACCTGTTCAACCAATCACTTTCATTCCACTTTGATCTGCGACAAACTGACGGTTCATCTGTTACAGTGTTGCGTTGCTATAATTTTGTGTTCTTTATGCTGTAGATTTTCATGTCTCTGGAATAGTTGGCAGTATTAAGGATGATTTTCTGTAAAATCATATTGATATGACCCGTGACATATTCGTAGATGACAGTTAGATTAGTCAGCTGGGAAACTCTGGGTTAACTCAGAGAGCTGAAGATATCGTGGACATGCTGACCTCGCTCCGTGGTGTACAAGGCCGTTTACCCTCATGATTAATATTCACAATAGAATTATTAGCCAAACATCATGAAGTCTGTATGTGTTTCATAGTGTCGAACAACCTTTGTACAGTTAAAGCCAGCAGTTACTACATGACGGAAACACCAACGTTATCTCTTTTATGCTTTTATACGCAGGTCACGCTGATTACTGAACAGAAACCCAAAGATCAGCTGTTAATCAAATTTATTTGCTCTCTCTCCTCCTTAAACATGTTTTTAATGTTAGTTATAATTCAGAATTGGCGACTGAAACACTTAGGACACATAAGAACATCAGGAAATAACACCCCGATAAATATAACCTCAGTAAAAGAAGTCAGTGTCCGCGGGGTTATTACAGCTGTGTACCGGGGCCTGCGCTTTGTCGGCGGTAACAACAGCTCGATTGCTTGCGAGGCGAGCGGGTCTGTCCCACGCTTTGCCGTGAGACTGGGCAGACATCTCCGAAATCATCGAAGCACTTTTGCAAAGAGGCTGTATCTTGACAAACTGACCACACATATGAAGATTAAACCACTACATTCTTGGCTAAAAACATATTAAAACGGTATTTCGTGTATTTGTGTCATAAATATTTATTTAATTAATTATTTCCAATTTTAATTATTTATTGCCATATTTAGTTAATTATTTAATGGTTCCCCACACTTGTTAAGTATGCCTACTGCTGTACTGCTGAGCTGCTGTTAACTTCCACTAAAGTATATCCAGCAGACATCCCCCCCGCCCCACCCTACTGGAGGGAGCTACCATCCCAACTACGAGTCTGTGTTTTGGGTCCAATCTCCTTCCCTCTTGGAACATGACAGAAGATCAAGAACAGAAATGTACATTTTAAACATGTTCAGCTACTTTCCAACTTTGAAACTTCTTCTTCTGTCTGAACTTCAGCTTTCAACAGTTCTGCACTTTGGCTTTCAGGTGAATGATTCAGTGTATTTCAGCCCAGTCAGCTTTTTTTTCACTGAAGATTAAGAAATGATTACATTTCAGCTCCAAACATTTTCTGCTCTAGTTCATTAATAATCCACACAGCATATTGTTCTGCAGATTATTAGTCAATAAATTATCAGTCACTGTTGCACAGAGAGAAACAACATAGCTGGTTTGGTGATTTTAAGATATAAGCTGAGGCTGTACATGGTGTTGGTCTTTAACAAAAGAGAAACTGTTAGAAATTTATGTCTGTGAAGGTTCTCAGTCATCCAGGTCATCGTAGTCAAAGGAGTTTGCAAAGAAAAGCGTCTGGACTTCTTTGAGTTGCTTGAAGACGTTTCACCTCTCATCCGAGAAGCTTCTTCAGTTCTAAGGTCAAATGGCCGAGAGTCCCAGATTTAAACCCAGTGGGAGTATCCCCCCCAAGGAGGGACAAAGGACCCCCTGGTGATCCTCTAATCACATGCGCCCAGGTGTGAAAGTGGGTGTGGGACCTAATCAGCCAGGGTTTCAGTGCTTCCTTCCACACACATGTAAAGGAAGCACTGAAAACATGTGGTTATCCTAACTGGGTGTTCATAAAGTCAGCAAAGAGGCACAGAAAAGAAGATCAGACACCAGCGAGGGAGGATAAGAAAGACAGACTTAACAACATTGTCATCCCCTATGTAGCGGTGTATCAGAGAAACTCAGGAGAGTTTTCTCCAAGCATGACATCCCAGTGTACTTCAGACCCAGCAACACACTCAGACAGAAACTGGTTCACCCGAAAGACAAAACTCCAAAACACAGACTGAACAACGTGGTGTATGCTGTACAGTGCAGTGAGGAATGCCCAGACCTCTACATTGGAGAGACCAAACAGCCACTTCACAAGCGCATGGCACAACATAGAAGAGCCACCTCCACAGGACAAGACTCAGCAGTCCATCTGCATCTAAAGGTCAAAGGTCACTCTTTCAAGGATGCCAATGTTCACATATTGGACAGAGAGGACAGATGGTTTGAAAGAGGAGTGAAAGAGGCCATCTATGTCCACTGTGAGCGACCATCTTTGAACAGAGGCGGTGGTTTACGACACCAACTGTCTGCCATCTATAATCCAGTTTTGAGTTCCCTCCCCAGACGCCTTAACGCCCACTCACATCCTGGGCCATCTGACCTCAGGAAATCACATGATAGGGTGGGGCCAGGTTTCACAATGAGCTCACCCGAAACCCTGGCTGATTAGGTCCCACACCCGCTTTCACACCTTGTCGCATGTGATTAGAGGATCACCAGGGGGTCCTTTGTCCCTCCTTGGGGGGATACTCCCACTGGGTTTAAATCTGGGACTCTCGGCCATTTGACCTTAGAACTGAAGAAGCTTCTCGGATGAGAGGTGAAACGTCTTCAAGCAACTCAAAGAAGTCCAGACGCTTTTCTTTGCAAACTCCTTTGACTGTTAGAAATTTACCCCTGTGTCTTTAGATCTTTGACTGATCCAGAGATGGAGTTTAGAGAAACAACATCATCAGTTCATTTAAATCAGACACCAAACTGACATCAGTTCATGTAACTGGGTTCAGTTGGTAACAATTCAACTAGCTGGGTTCAGGTTCATGTTTGCGTTTAGTTCCTGGTTGGTTCCTGTGAATAATGATGGAGCAGTGATGTGAGTGCTGAGCTGTGACATGGAGAAGAGTCATGGACAGTTAGAGATGGTCATCTCACCTCTGAGCTTTGGTCTGGCTCTCATGTTCCCCACACAGAGTGCTTTTAGAGGGAGGGACTCCCTCCTCTCCGTCTTCACACTGATCCATGCTGCTCAATTCAGCTCACACACACTTTCTACCTTCACCTGCAGAGGAAACACAAATCATTCATGTGCACATCAGCTGAAATCCTCCTTTCCATCATGTGTGCTGTCCAAATATCAGCTGCTTCTTTCCTGCTTCATCTCAGTGTCAGCTCTGTATCAACAATTGATGGATGATGACACAGAAATGAGAAATGATATTGACTTAAATCTGTCCTAATGATAATGAGCTTTGATGAGTTGTGACTGTCTGAGGTGTTACTAGGATGTTGAAACACTGGGGCTCAGCCCTGATATCTTTGCTATTTTCACTTGATAACAGCAGCTGTTTAAAGTTACTGTGTTTGATAGTAAATGAATGTAAATGTGAGACACTGTGTGATCACAGCTAAAGGCTGCAGTCAGCTGTGTTAGAGCGTCTTTCACACATACATCCATCCATTCGCTTGTCCCTTTCAGGGTTGCGGGGGGTACTGGAGCCTATCCCAGCTGTCATAGAGTGAGAGGCAGGGTACACCCTGGACAGGTCGCCATTCTGTCGCAGGGCTAACAGATAGAGACAGACAACCATTCACGCTCACATTCACTCCTGCATTCATACCTATGGGCAATTTAGATAGGTTAATTAACCTATCCCCACTAACTGCATGTCTTTGGACTGTGGGAGCAAGCCGGAGTACCCGGGGAGAACCCACGCAAACACGGGGAGAACATACAAACTCCAAACAGAAAGACCCTGGCCTGATGGTGGATTTGTACTCAAGACCTTGCTGTGCGGCAACAGTGCTAACCACCGTGTTGCCCGTCTTTCACACAATGATCCTTTAATAAACACTCAGAGCTCCATGTTGATGAAACAGTCATGTGTGAGCTTGTGTGCTGACATGTTGACAGTGTGACTTCAGCTTTTACAGGCTTCCCGTTTCATATTACACTTCCTCCTCACAGTCCGCCTGATTTCACAGCTGCAACTAAATTTCCTTGAAGAAAATCCACAAACAGCTGAAAGTGAAGCATCACTTCCTGTATGAGGAGAGCCAACAATCTGTTTGCATGTCATGTCTAAGTTACAGCTGGAATAAATAATCATTTAGAAGGTCTGCTGGTGTCTCTGTAACCATCTGATCATCAACTAACTCTGTGCTGCTCTATTTCTGGTCTCTGATCACACACACTAACAGGAAATGGCAGAAACACTCAGCCTCATTGGTCCAGCTGTGAGTCCCTTACCATGAACTATGGAGCGGCAGATTTGTGTTGTTTGTGCTGAACTAAGCTGCACACAGCTGATGTTAGCCAGGAAAACATTACACACTGACTTTAATGGAGAGACCGGAAATACAAACACACACAGTTTGTTGTGTGAAGAAATCAAACATGAGCTGAACAAACAGTAAAGTTCCTAAAGACAAACTGTTAAAGGAGGAAACAAAGCAAACTTACAGTTTCTTCACCAACAACAACAAGCTCCACTCCACGAAGTTCAGGAAGTGAAAGTAAACCTTGAGCAGAAAGGAAACAGACAGACAGCAGACAGGCATTTGCAGAATCAGGAGCATCAAAGCAGTATGTGTGTGTGCTCAGACACTTCTCAGAAATCTATGTTAGGTTGCGATTTATTTCAACTGGCTTTCCTGTTTGAAAAAAAAAACCAAACATCTCTCGTCACCTCGTTCTTCTTCGTGCTTGTATATTTCAGGACTAAACTGATGTTTCCTCAATGCTCATTCCAACATGTTGATTGGATTACATGATTTTTAAGGTGTGTCATGTGACATGTTCAGTATTGTAAGCCCTACGACTCATTTCATGACCACCTGAATAAAAAAATCCTTAATTTATGAGAAAATTCACCAACGACAAAATCCAGGGAATCCAGGCTGTGCACAAAAACAGCCACACACAACAACACATTTAAGGACCAGCAGACTTTTCAGCATCACAGCTGTTAGCTGGGCATCCTAAATAACGGACATGGCTTCATCTCAGCAAGCACCTTCTTCCTCACAGTCGCTCCATGGATGTACACGAGCATCAGTCCAACCGCTTTAGACTCAGGGCCCAGCAGAAGGTGGAAGAGGAGGAGGATGGATCAGTGCCTGATGCCCTGTGACTCTCACTGATGCTGCCCTCATATCTGATCGGTTTTCCTGAGGGAAGGAGACGGGCCACCATCTGGCAGCTCTGTACGCACCATCGAGTGATATCAAATCCCGACAGGACGCAAAGCAAATCAAGTGCTCACTAAATCAGCACCTGACTGTGAGCCTGCATGAGCCAGTCACAGCTGGAAGATTCCTGGACACAACACTGAGATCTCATGAACCTCTTGATGAGAGCTGTGATGTCCTCACAAACCTGATACAAGTCCAGCTGCCTTTCAAGCATGACAAGCAAGACCTGGATGACTGAGAAGCTCCAGTTTCAATTTGTTTGTGCTTGAGCAGCTGAGCAGCTTCTGTTGCTCTACACCCCCATCCTTGTGCCACGTGTAGAACAGGATTAACAAGGAATCCCAGAAACAGTAAATCTACCACACGCTAGGGGTGACGACGTGTAAAGCAGCCGCTGATACACTACTGTGTAACTGACACACACTTTGTGAGGATACATCCTGTGTTTGCTGTTAGAAACATCACTGTACAGAGTTTTTTATTCCATGTTAACAGCACACAACCATAAATCAGCACACCTTCTACATTTACACAATCAGGATGTATTAGCAGAACAAAGAAAAGCTGTGGATGCTCCTCATTTGAAAAACTGTCACTCTGACCCAAAAGAAACAGGAAACTGCATCAATACATAAGATGACAGAGCCAATCAGAAACATGCATTTTACTGCTCAGAGCTGCAGCTTCACTCAACAACTTGTTCTATCCAGATTGTTGACACGAGTGATGAAAGGTGTGCGTGTGCTCTCAGAGCTCTGCTGTTTAAACTGGAGCTTATTCCTTCTCCTGATTGGTGCTCAGTCTGTGAGCGACTTCCACAACAATGAAATACAGTCAGACTGAGATCCACGACAACTCAGAGCTCATCTTTACTACAATCAAACCTTTACTACAGTTACAAACCTTTTGTTTTGCTTTGTTTGTTTATTTGTCTCTTTTAATTATATGTTGTTGTACTTTTCAACATGTTCAAAATAAAGATTCGATTCAATCAATCATGTTTTTCATCTTTTCCATGAGTAAAAGTTTGGGATCCAATAAGATCCACTTAGAGAGAATGTTTCCACTCAGCATTCCCACCTCTTCCAAAGCTGTGGAATTTCCCTACACTGCCACAGACAATGAAATAATGTTCCTTTAGCTTGTGAACACTGTTATCAGCTATATTTGATTCTGTGTATTCATCCCACCGCTGTCACATATAACCTCATTAACCATCTGTGCTGGATTAATGTAAGACGTGTTCATAAATTTAGTGCAAGCATGAGCACGAGCACTTTTCCACTTACTTTTTGATGTTTCACTGTCACAATCTTCCTTCCAGGCTGTCTAGTCCCTTGACTGTTCTGATGAGCAAAGCATCAGCGTGTGATCAAACTTTGAGACGATACCTTTACTGAAACCATCTGAGTTTAGCGTTTCCTCCAGAGGAGAAAGAATGTTTGGAAAGAGCCGTATTCTGGTTCACAGTCATCTGTGAGCTCAGCAGGTTCCTCAGTCAGAATCTGGTTTCTGGCTCCAGGAGGTTATCTTCCAGAGCAGTGCGCAGTTTAGTTTGGAGGTTCCTTGCCTCCTCACTACCTGACTCGTGTTGTTGGGCTGGTGTTGCTCGTTCGGCGCTCGTTTATATCCTTCCTTGTGTTCTCTGTTGCCTCCACAGCAGCATCAAATCCTGCAAATGGTCCTGGTTTCACAGCTACCAGTGTTGCACTAAAACGACTTCTGGCTCTGCCTTCATCTGCTGCCATGCTTTCATTAACTTTCTGTGCTTCACTGGAAATTTGTAAGTGTGTTAGTTTGCTAGTTTTGATGATTTCCTCTTTGGTTTGTTGGATTTACAGGTTTCAGCTTGATAGTGAATCGAGTCTCAATGGATCTGTCACGGTGAAGCTTTTAGAAGGACTCTGTGATCATCAGCAGCAGAGCAGCGAAGCGTGTATCTGCCTCCATTGCAGCTATAACTGGCCCCATCTGCATGTATTAGAGACTTTCCTCCTTCACCTGTACAGGAAGCACTGAGAGAGGAGCATCAATATTTCCTCAGATCTCGAGCTCGTCCTTAATATGCAAACAGGCAGCTGTGTGGTCGGCTATTTTCCTGAGGATTCCTTTCCACCTTTCACATTTCTAAATGCTACAAGGTTCTCTATCGCAGAATCGCAATAGAGCCAGGCAATACTAACGAGAGTTACTCAATATTCCAGCGACGAGTAGCTCAGAGCCCCTGCCTTAAGAAGAAGAATCAACTGCAAATCACTGGAGGTCAGCTGCAGGTGCGTAGGCCAAGGGCGGGAGCCCAATCTGAGCTCCGCCCAGGCAGACAGGTAAGAGAGAGAGAGAGCAAGGCGAGGAGAGCAGAGAGAGAGCAAAACAACAAACACTTGTGGCCACACTGGGCTGGCCGGGGCGGCACAAGGACCATGAAAAAAGCAGGACCACCTCCGGGAGATTTCCTCTGAGACTGGAACTGCTGAACATCCTCCTTGTGATGGACTGAGTTGAAAACAGGAGGAGTCACAGGAATTATTAGAAAAATTTGGTTTTCATTTATTTAACCCAAAAATTATATTTACAACAGTTGAGCTCATAAAACAGGTCAAAGAAACAAAACTAAACTCAGGCAAGACTGTAGACTTACCGAATGACTGCCAAACAAATATAACTGACCTAAACTGAAAATGACACACAAGGGGCAACTAAACAAAACACAATCATAAACAACAAAAAATGCACTACAGTCTGGTTTGTTTATAAACTAAACACCAAAGAAGAAAATCAAAGACATCAAATCCTAAACTCAAATATTTAATTAAATACCAATACTTTGTTTTTGATTAAAGAAAACACATTCTCCCCTTCAGCAGGAAGTGGTGGTACGGTCCAATTATTCCTCTTTGTATTTACCAGCTTCAAACTCTGGTCGCCACCTTTTGTCTGGCAACTCGCAGGGATCATGACAGCCAAGTAAAAAAATAAAGGTTAGTCAAAAATCAAAGTAATGAACTGGTGTGAATACATAAAAAAACTAAATGTGTGCAATTACAAATATAACAAATGTATCCAAACCAATCAATAAATTTATTGGAAACTAAAGTGTGTCATTGTGTTCAAATGAAAAATAAAAATACATAGGAGTTGCCAACTTTTAGAGTGTGGCCATGGGTTTGGCCATCATACTCATCATCACTCCAATGACAGCAGCTTAAGCTCAGATGTATTTCTCCACCTTAAAGAGAAGCAGACGTTACTGTGAGATGCAGGACAGGAACGTCTGAACTTCCTCGCCGTGCTTTCATGGAAACGAGGCACCTCCTTCCTACTTCCTTACACCTTAAATACTTTCTCCTCTTTCCTTCACTCCTTCATCGTCTCCTCAGTCCTCCCTTTCACCTTTTTTACTTCCATTTCTCTCATTTGCTTCCTCCCTCTGTCTCACCTGCTCTTCAATCCTACTTCCTTCCATCAGTCCCTTTTCTCCTCTTCCGTTGTCCTTCTCTCCTTCCTCAGAGTATATAAAATAAGCCCATTTTTCATGTTTATTGTGAACATAAAATATTAGATTTACATGTGTTTAGTAACTTATTTTATTTCACTGACACTTTTTCATCTCACATTTTTACATTTTTACTACATTTTAAATAAAGTTTCAAAATAACTTTTAATTTTCTGTTTTATTTGGAAATCAGAGCCAGTGATGTAATGTTATTAAATGAATGGTAAATACTTGCAATTTACAAACTTGTTGTTCATTTAGTATAAAAACACTTTTTTCTTCACTTTTTTAATAAATCTTTTAAAATATGTAAAAATTGAATGAAGTCGGGGGAAACGTCAGGCTGCGAGGACGCTCAACAGCTGATTGACTTTATCAAAGTGGTTTCATTCATTAAGATGTACATTTGGGATTTCTTTGTTTTGACAAACTAAATTTGACTCTGTGAACTTTTGGATTTGACAGATCAGATGAAAAGTGAAACGTATAAAAAGCTCTTTAATTCTGCTTATTTTGCTCTGAAACCAATGTTCAGAATATTGATAAATGTCTTTTTATGGTTCTGGCATTTAATGATAATGTGATGATAAACATGAATCTGAGGAATGATTGGTTCTTCCTTTCTCCTGAGAATCATCAACATCATAATAAATGTTGCCTTCCTCATTGGGGCTCTAACCAGGTCAATAATAAATGGATCTGCTGAGCTCAGCACTTCCTGCTTTGATGACATATAAACATGAAGCTGGATTTCATGTTAAGGAGACCCTGAATGGGCCTCAGGATCTATAAATGTTATTGGCGACTGTCAAGCCTTTGAGTCACCGAGCAGCTGAATGGGGGAATAATGTTGACGCGCCCGCTGTTCAAAACGTAAGTCAAAGTTCTAGGTTAAAATCTCCTTTATTTGTTATCAAATCCTTAAAATCCGTAGAAAAACAGCGATCAAAAAACATTCTAAGCTTGAGCGGTCAGCAAAACTTGACTTCCCCCATCACCCAATCATTCACAAAAAAAATTCCCTCGGGACGTGAACAGGTGATATAGCAATCACTATTACTATCACCGACACCACGTGACCCAAAGCTACGCCTATCCACAACAAATGTCCTCAGTTTCTTTCAGACACTCATGAATATTATACATCTATACTCTGCTGCAGCCTACAGCTCACTGATGAGAGAGACAGCTGCCTTTAAACACACATCCAGAAATAATGTTAGCACTAAAAGCAGAGCTGAAAGCATCCGTCCAATTGCTGATCGGCACGTCCGCCTGGAGGAGGCTACAAAGAGCAGAGCTCATTGGCTGTGAGGTGTTTGTGACACTTCAGCATCTGCACCAGTTTCCCAGCTCGTTTCAAACGTCTCACTGGCATCAAATTTCAAACGTGTGTTTAAAAACAGGAAAGTTTCCAGTTTCAGAGTTTGATCTGCCGTCTCTGTAGGATTTGACCTTCAATATGTCGTGTGAGCTATCGTTGCAACACAGCACGTACGAACCATAGCTGAGCTTCCGTGTTCTTTCTTTGGCCTACTGTCATGGCGGGAGGGGGCGTGGCCCCGCTCCGTGACATCACGCTCCAAAGCCCTATAGTGATCATCGACAACTATTTTCAGTTGCAGATGATAAAGGATTCAGAAAGTTTATTCATGCAGGTCCATATGACAGAGAATGTGCATCTTCTTTTTCATATTTTAATTTATATTTAATTGTGTTGTGGTTTGCAGTGTTTTGTGTTGTTTCATTTTAAATTTGTTTAAAAGGAAAAGCTGAAGATTTAAATAGTTAAAAGTTGAACTGTGAATAGTTGGTTTTTGTATTATATGATTTATTTATTACATTTTATGTGGAGTGAATAAATAAAAGTATATGTATGGTGGACCCTAGAGACAAAGCAGGTGTGTGGTAGTAACAGGTAAATGAACATTTTTTTTAATTATTTGAATATATATGACTGCTTGTGTATAAATACACAAACAATACACATATAATTTAGATTGTGTAATTTAAGTGATCTAGGTAGCTGTGCTTTGGAAGTTCAGTTCATGCTAGAAATGTGTTTTGGAGTTTGTACGTGCTTTGTCTCTAGGGGCCGCCGCATATATTTATATATAAACATATATAAATAAAACCATGTGGTTTTTTTTACATAAGGAATTCCTTTTGTGCATAATTTTATATTGTTGTTAATAACAAATTAATTAAAGCAACAAAACAATCTGAAGAGCCGGTTGGGAGCTGCCCTGTCAGGTACCAGCTGATGTTTCCAGGAGCTCCACATCAGCAGTGTGGGGCCGTGAGGAGCTCAAGAAGTCAACAGTTCACCTGCGTAGGCAGAAAAGTGACAATCTTGATGAGCGTGACGATCTTAGTGGTCAGAGTGGTCTTTATAAACATCGAACATCAATGAGAGTCGATGCTCTGCAGACTGGAGACCTCAGCCTCACTCTGAAGAAACCCACAGTCTCTGATAGTGGAACCTACACCTGCACTGCTCCCAGGGCTGGAGAAGATCAGAGCAAAACTGTAGTACAGCTGAAAGTCAAAGGTCAGTGGACAGAGGTCGGATTGATGTGATTTCATATAAACATGTTGATGATGTTCATGTCTTTTGTGTTTGTGTTCCAGAACCTCCTCCAGTCTGGCCCATAGCCCTCCCAGCTGTGCTGCTGGGTACTCTGATCATCCCGGCTGCTGCCTTTGGTCTGTTTGTGTGCTGTGCATTTATAAGGAAGAAGAGGAGTGACGGTACGTGTGTGTGTCTCGGTAACGGAGAGAGCTCTACCATAAATCGGACTGATGTCTGTGACCTTTGACTTCCACGTGAATCCAGCAGCTCCTCACAGATCACTGAAACCAGCTGCTGATGTTTCCAGCACATCTGTAACATCTGGATTAGGGTTGAAATAATTCGCCTATAAACAATTCTTCGTTGCGATGCTTTGTTTAACACGTGGCTGGGTACCGCTCCACTGTCGCTATGGAAACACAGGCTGTATTTGCGACTAGAAACAGGCATGCAATGCAAATGTATGAATACAGCGGTAAGCCCACACAGTAAGATGATAACAAACAGCAGCGGTTATGTTGATGTCACAGTTTAACGTGGATGCGGTGGAGCCGTTACTGTGACGATGAGCTCAGGTGGAGAACTCAACAGCGATATTCCTGAGATCACCTGTCAAACCTTTACTGGAACAACGCTGCAGGAGTCCTTCATCAAAGCAGCTGATCGACAAACTCAAGCTCCGTCCACCAACGTCTGTTTACATAGAGAGAAATCTCAACTGATTCTGATACATGTTTACATTACACAGCTTAGTAAAGGCTGATGGTAGCCATCTGATTTTACATGGAAGCAACAACAACAGCAAACGGGGTGAGTCTAAAGGGGAGGGTAACATTTTTCAGACTGAAAGTAAAATAATATAAAACACTGTCTTAACTAAACTGTGTTAACATTTAAAAATATAAAAACAAAAGCATTTTTTCACAAGCCAATAGAAATGTACATGCCTGCACTTGAGATTATTTATACATTTTTTTTCATTTAAGCAAATATTTTCTTTAAAAATATAATTTAATGTGGCAGGTAAATACAATCAAAGGGTTTGGTTGTTTTCTTGTTTCTAATGGTAAATGGTAAATGGCCTGTATTTGTAAAGTGCTTTTACTAGTCCCCCCTAGGGACCCCAAAGCGCTTTACACATCCAGTCATCCACCCATTCACACACACATTCACACACTGGTGGAGGCAAGCTACAGTTGTAGCCACAGCTGCCCTGGGGCAGACTGACAGATATTTGCATGACCACATTGCAGTTTCTAAAAAGGAAACCCCTGCAGTCCTAATCTGGATGCAGTGTTAGCTTCAGCGCCTCCTTTCAGTAACTGCATGATTCTCAGCTGTCACGTGACAGGTAGGAGCTCCACCCAGTGCAGACGAGACATCATGACTATAAATCTAAGATCAGTTGGATACAAACACTAACAATCATTCAATATAAAGCTCTGAAGGATCACTGACTGCCCTGAACTACAGTTATCGCTCAGATCAGAGCAGGAAGTCCAGAAAACTTCTTCAGCCTCATGAAAGTGAGCAGTGCTGAGAGCACCTCAGTGAGCAGGGAGTCTAACTGCACATGTCAGACTAACTTCCTCTCACAGTCAGCATGTCAGTATAACAGGACACAGCTGATGTCCTCAGATTAGCCACATCCAGACTGCTGAGGTCATAAATCAGGATGTTATCAGTGCGGCAAACAGAAGACTGCTCAGGTGTCTCTTAAATCTACAGACAATGTATGAAGCCTTCCAACATGGATGATCCAGGATGTTGTTCCAGCACCTTCACTTAGTGAGGAATTGGTTCATCTTTTCTTTCACTGAAAAAACACACCAGCCACTGGCACAGGGTGTGGCCCCTCCCACATGTGGAGGGGCCACAGGTGGAGTCTAAGACCTGACCTGGCACATAAACACAGACACACACATGCATTCCCACCCTCATGCACACATATACAAATACTCAGCACTCGCCCAACATGTAAGTGCACAGGACGGAACACTGTACACACACTCACACTCCCCATACCAGAGTAGGCAAAAATATACACATTCTGTACTTAAATAGTAGTACATATACTACTGTTAAAAGTACTGCAGTAAAAGCTGAAGTACTGATTTAATATAATAATATCAGTAGATGGGAACACAAACTTTAGTCTGATTTGAATTTTAAATGGTAGCTTGAATCAGAAGAAAATGTTCACTGAAAACACTGTACAACCATCATCAGCCAATTCATATGAATCTCTGCTACACTTGATCTAAGCTAACTGTGACCATTAACCCACAGCCACTGTGCAGCAGTTACACTGTGGTCTTTACTTTATAACCATCATAGTGCAGCAAACTAACCTGTTTATCCTGCACTAACCTGCTGAGGATTTTCATGAAACCTTTAAAAAGCCTCGGTTTGATTTCAAGGTATGAACAAACATAATATCACACGTGAAGATTTACATCTACAGATCCATTCATCCATCCTCACGTACAGGAACAACATGAGAACAGCACCAACAAGGCTGGAGACAGACCAATACTGGAAGAGCATATGGGAGAAGGATGCAACCATAACAGCTCAGTGGCTAACGGATCTGAGGGTAGCCCACAGCAACCTCCCTGAACAGGGTCCAGTAACCATCACAGTGACAGACATCCAAGAAAGGCTCTCTAGTATGAAGAGTTGGACAGCACCAGGCCCCGACATGGTTTACGCCTACTGGCTGAAGAAGCTGACTGCACTCCATGAGTGCCTGGCAGCACAAACCAGCTGCTAGTTGATGAGAGACACACAGAACGGATAACCGAAGGCTAGACACTCCTGATCCTCAAGGACCTCCAGAAGGGACTGGTCCCCTCCAACTACAGACAATAACCTGTCTCATCACCACGTCAGGCATCATAGGGGCTAAGATGAACAGGCACATGGGTCAATACATGAGCGGGGCACAGAAAGGGATTGGCAAGAATACCCGAGGTGCAAAACACCAGCTACTGGTAGACATAGCAGTCACCCAAGCCTGCAAGACCAGACTGACCAACCTGACCAACTGCCTGGATTGATTACAAGAAGGCCTATGACTCAATGCCCCACAGCTGGATACTGGAATGCCTAGAATTGTACAAGATCAACAGGACCCTAAGAGCCTTCATCAGGAACTCAATGGGGATGTGGCGTACAACACAAGAGGCCAACTTCAGGCCTAAAGCACAAGTCACCATCAAGTGCGGGATCTACCAAGGAGATGCTCTGTCCCCACTGCTGTTCTGCATAGGTCTGAACCCCCTCAGTGAGATCATTAACAAGACTGGCTACGGATACCGACAACAGAACGGAGCAGTTGTCAGCCACCTCCTGTACATGGATGACATCAAGCTGTATGCCAAGAGTGAACGAGACATTGATTCACTGATCCACACTACCAGGCTATACAGCAATGACATCGGAATGTTGTTTGGACTGGAGAAGTGTAGTCGGATGGTAACAAAGAGAGGGAAGGTAGTCAGAACTGAGGGAATTGAACTACCAGAAGGCAACATTGCAGACATAGAGGACAGTTACAAGTACCTGGGGATCCCGCAGGCGAATGGGAACCATGAAGAGGCCGCTAGGAAAGCTGCAACCACCAAGTACCTGCAGAGGGTCAGGCAAGTCCTGAGGAGTCAGCTGAATGGTAAGAACAAGATCCGGGCCATCAACACCTACGCCCTGCCCGTGATCAGGTACCCTGCTGGGGTAATAGGCTGGCCAAAGGAGGAGAGAGAAGCCACTGATGTCAAGACCAGGAAGCTCCTGACCATGCATGGAGGGTTTCACCCCAAGTCCAGCACCCTGAGGCTGTACGCTAAGCGGAAGGAAGGGGGCCGAGGACTGGTGAGTGTCAGCACCACAGTCCAGGATGAGACAAGAAACATCCACGAAATGACTGCGTGCTCATTGAATAGATAGATAAAACTTTATTAATCCCTCAGGTGGGTTCCTCTCAGAAATTCCATTTCCAGCAAGTTGCATGCTACAGAGTTGGAATACCAAATAAAGCAAAATGAGACTGCCTCAGGCAGCAGAAACCTGGAGAAGGGGAGGAACCATTATGGAAGTACAGGCCCCTACATAGTATGTATCACCAGCAAATAGAGGAGGTGGAGTATTTTCTTTTTGTATTATTAGGAGTAAAATGAGGCCCCATATGATACAGTGGCCACATGCTTCAGCAATACAGATGCAGCAATATAACACGCACAAACACAGAAATGGAAGTGACAAAGACGGAGTGGCACGGCAGTGCAGCGTGTGATCTGGACACAAGAGATGGAGGCCCAACTTGACAAGCTCATCCAAGCCTTTTTAATGTAGCCTCACAAGATTATCACGACTGCACCATCTGTGAAAAGAGTTGAGTTGATCAGAGCATCGGGCCGTATAGTGAGAGACCCTGCATCGTGACCTATGAACCTCTCACCCCTGTGATTCAATTGTAGTTTGAGCAGGAGCTGAATAACGCGACTGAAAAAAAATTGCACAGCGTAGGTCCAGCTTAAGCTATGGAATAAAACTGAGGCACAGGTGGCCATGAGGGGACATGGGAGCAATGACTCCCCTGCACCTCAAGGCCCTCCATGTGTGCTGGTGTGATGGTACATGTACATGAGATAAGAGAGAATCTGTTGTAAAATTTGATTAATTTGAATAAAGTGTAAGTTTCTTCCTCCCACTGTTGCAAAAGTGGTTGGTGAAAGAGGGTCATCTGAATGTTTCTCCATGAAGCACATTGCTATAAATGTTATTGGGGCTCCTCCTGTGCTGCTGATGAGGAGCTCCTTCTGTGCTTATGAGGAGCTCCTCCTGGTCTGATGTTGCTCTGTGTGATGTAGGAGGTCTGGGAGCAGACCTGTGGAGCTGTGGAGGTGACGGCTGTCTGAGACGGAGCGTCTGCCTCTGCTGTGAGTCTCCTTCATGTTTCATGTATTATCTGTGTTTCCACCACTGGAGGGCGCTGTGGAGTATTGACGTGTGGGAACAGTAACCAATCACTGCAGTCTGAATGGTTCTCTTTGGTCATGTGACCATTTGACGTTTGATCAGTGTGTTCTTCAGTTTCAGGCCTGTTTGTGCTGACTGCTGCAGGTGAGCTGATGTTCCTACACTTGTCTGTCCTCATGATGACCTCTGACCTTTGGTGACCCTCAGTGACCTCTGTCCTCCTGTTACAGGTGTGTGTGTGTGCTGCTGCTGTCTGCTCTGACTGTTCCTGCAGGTGAGTTGATGATGAGGAAAAAACACTAATACATGAAAGAGGAGGAGGGAGGAAAGTCCTCCTTGATTAGAGAAGCACTCCTTAGAGGAGCTCTGACATGATGCAGCAGGACAGATGTTGTCAGTCTGCGTCACCTTTTAGATAATTTAGATAGATTTACATAAAGCACCTTGAGGTGACTGTTGTTGTGATTTGGTGCTATATAAATAAAATTGAATTGAATTTTAGATCCCCTCATGTTTGGTCCTGAGCAGCCTGTTGGGGGTCATGCAGTGTAATGTTCTCAGAGCTTTTCTGCTCTCATTGACTGCTCAGAGTATTTGAACTAAAGCTCACACAGATACCTGCCTCACCTCCACAGCTGATCCAGGATCAGCAGTTGCAACCTTCCTACTGTGAGGGGACAGAGCTGACCACTGCTCCTCTGTGCTGTGTTTAATTGACCAACACTCCTCCTCTGCTTCTTCCTTCTTCAGATGGTCCTCCTCTTCTTCCCTGTGAGTCTGTGCTCAGACTCTTCTGCCATCTAGTGGTTCTCTGTCCGTACTGCATCTCCACTGGTCTGCTGCTGTCCATCTGCTGCAGCAGGAAGACACCGATCAAACTAGCCATCTCCATGGAGATGACCCAGCATCGCAGAGGTCAGGAACTGGATGAAGACTACGATGACATCACTGCTGATGTCACCACTGAGCATGCCCTCTGAGCTGCAGAGGCTGTTTTTGTTGAAGCTGCAGAAGATGGTTTTTCACTTTGTCTGTTCCAAAAAAATTCAGAAATCATCCAGAAATATTTCCCACAGCTTCATCGCTGATCTGAGTTCATCTCAGCAAAGTGTTCACAAAGACAGTTTTAGAGAACTTACACACCTTTACTTTTTCTACAGTATTTGTATGCCCCTTCCAAAACTTTGTGCTTTCCACCACCAGACACAATAACTCACGAATACCTAAGACCAGCCATAAAATGTCCATCGCTTCTTCACAATCATTTTTGGTTACTTCTTCTCTAACTCAAATAAAAGAATCGGGACAGACTCAAATGCAGTCTTCTGTACTGGGGGGGTAAAACGGCTCTTTTGGTGGTTCACAAAAATATCTCAAAAATGGTAAATGGCCTGTATTTGTGTAGCACTTTATTTGGTCCCTAAGGACCCCAAAGCGCTTTACACATCCAGTCATCCACCCATTCACACACTGGTGATGACAAGCTACATTGTAGCCACAGCCACCCTGGGGTGCACTGACAGAGGTGCCCCGCAAAAAGCCATGTTTTAAGTGAAAAAATGCTTGAATGTGGTGAGGGGACCAGAAACACTGGGTTGCAGAGCAGTTGGTAAGGACTTGTATATTTTTGGAGAGTCTGCAAAATCTCAAAAGCTGTCTTGGTTGATTTCAAAACTCTGCGTACTTCGCTCTTCAAAAGGCTGTAAATTCAGCTCATTGGTCAGATCTAAGCCATCCCCCTGAGTTTCAGTGGCCGAAGCGAGAGCCTCCCTACTCTGGGAGGAGTTTGAGTTTGTTGCCGGGGGTTATGGTCAGAGAGCTATTTCCAGTAGGTGAAAGTCAAACCGGTGTGAGCTTCCAGTCACCTGGGGTTGACCGGGGAAGGGGCCACTGCTGCTTCAGTGGGATCAGGTTAAACCCCGCCTCCTCAGTGCTCTGATTGGTCAGAGTGTGCCTTTTGGGAATTACTTTACTGATCTGTGTTTTTTCTCTAATTGGTAAAAATCTAGGGCCACTTATCATTTTAAATTGTTTTATTTCCGGATCAGGGAGGGACCCTGTTTCCGGGCTGAGACCATGAGTGTTACCCAGACCGAGTGATGTGAGCATACGTTTAATTTAACTTGTTCTACAGGGTCCAACATACAGAACCTGAGAGCTAATGTTATGAAATAAATAGAATAGAAACATGCAGTTTCTGGTCAGCCTGAGACCCAGTCAAGTCTGGGCCTCTCATAAAACGATCTACAGGGAGTGCAGAATTATTAGGCAAGTTGTATTTTTGAGGAATAATTTTATTATTGAACAACAACCATGTTCTCAATGAACCCAAAAAACTCATTAATATCAAAGCTGAATGTTTTTGGAAGTAGTTTTTAGTTTTAGCTATTTTAGGGGATATCTGTGTGTGCAGGTGACTATTACTGTGCATAATTATTAGGCAACTTAACAAAAACAAATATACCCATTTCAATTATTTATTTTACCAGTGAAACCAATATAACATCTCCACATTCACAAATATACATTTCTGACATTCAAAAACAAAACAAAAACAAATCAGCCACCAATATAGCCACCTTTCTTTGCAAGGACACTCAAAAGCCTGCCATCCATGGATTCTGTCAGTGTTTTGATCTGTTCACCATCAACATTGCGTGCAGCAGCAACCACAGCCTCCCAGACACTGTTCAGAGAGGTGTACTGTTTTCCTCCTTGTAAATCTCACATTTGATGATGGACCACAGGTTCTCAATGGGGTTCAGATCAGGTGAACAATGAGGCCATGTCATTAGTTTTTCTTCTTTTATACCCTTTCTTGCCAGCCATGCTGTGGAGTACTTGGACGCATGTGATGGAGCATTGTCCTGCATGAAAATCATGTTTTTCTTGAAGGATGCAGACTTCTTCCTGTACCACTGCTTGAAGAAGGTGTCTTCCAGAAACTGGCAGTAGGACTGGGAGTTGAGCTTGACTCCATCCTCAACCCGAAAAGGCCCCACAAGCTCATCTTTGATGATACCAGCCCAAACCAGTACTCCACCTCCACCTTGCTGGCGTCTGAGTCGGACTGGAGCTCTCTGCCCTTTACCAATCCAGCCACGGGCCCATCCATCTGGCCCATCAAGACTCACTCTCGTTTCATCAGTCCATAAAACCTTAGAAAAATCAGTCTTGAGATATTTCTTGGCCCAGTCTTGACATTTCAGCTTGTGTGTCTTGTTCAGTGGTGGTCGTCTTTCAGCCTTTCTTACCTTGGCCATGTCTCTGAGTATTGCACACCTTGTGCTTTTGGGCACTCCAGTGATGTTGCAGCTCTGAAATATGGCCAAACTGGTGGCAAGTGGCATCTTGGCAGCTGCACGCTTGACTTTTCTCAGTTCATGGGCAGTTATTTTGCGCCTCGGTTTTTCCACACGCTTCTTGCGACCCTGTTGACTATTTTGAATGAAACGCTTGATTGTTTGATGATCACGCTTCAGAAGCTTTGCAATTTTAAGACTGCTGCATCCTCTGCAAGATATCTCACTATTTTTGACTTTTCTGAGCCTGTCAAGTCCTTCTTTTGACCCATTTTGCCAAAGGAAAGGAAGTTGCCTAATAATTATGCACACCTGATATAGGGTGTTGATGTCATTAGACCACACCCCTTCTCATTACAGAGATGCACATCACCTAATATGCTTAATTGGTAGTAGGCTTTCGAGCCTATACAGCTTGGAGTAAGACAACATGCATGAAGAGGATGATGTGGACAAAATACTCATTTGCCTAATAATTCTGCACTCCCTGTACAGATGACTCACTGAGATGTTACAGTAAAACCTACAGTATTAGATAGATTTGATTGGGGGACAACAAAATAAGGATTATAATGAGAATTGTATCATACAGTAAACTGCAGTTTTCTGTTGAAATTGTTGAAGTCAGATGCAGCAAATACGGATTCTGAAATCAGGTAAAGGAGGTATTGAAACCAAATAAGTGAACTGCTGCTTACTGTGATTACAGGTAAGGTTATAAAGAGACACAACCAGTAACTGACTTACATTTACATACTGGTAGCGCAGCTCCTTCACTCTGTCAGAGTTCCTCTCAATTGGTACCCTGTAGATTTGTTTCATTGTCATCTGATGCTCCTTCAAAACCCGGTCCACTGTGGAGATGCTTATTGTGTTTATATTCTGGAATATATGATTGTACTGAAGGATGGCATCACGGATCTGTCTCAATGTGATGGCATTATTTGCCATCACCATGTTACAAATCTCTCTTTCCTGTTGTTCATTGAGCAGTTTTCCTCTGCCACCAACGCCAGGTTGTCGTCCAATCCTACACATAGAACAGAATACAGTAAGTTACCAGTGTAATTGTATTATTGTTTTACTCACAGTAACTTCACCACAATCCTAATGCAACATTGCACAGTGACTGGAATACTACTCTAAACTGTATGAATTATGTAATTCCATAGTTTACAGTTCAATATCTTTCTTGTCATATTTAGTATCACAACATTCCACTAGTCCTCTCCACCTGCTAGTATAGACCTACTACTGTAGGCAGATGCACACAAAATCTCTACAGTAAGTTATACATTTTTTGCCTCACGCACAGTGCCCTGTCCTATACAACATATAATTCCATCATAGATTACATAGAGTACACAACTGTTTTCCCTGTGAAAGGTTTGGATGATGGAGGAGACTGTAGAGCGAGGCACATTAGGCTGCACTCGACGACCTGCCTCTGCCATTGTGAGGCCACGGTTTATGACATGGTCTATAATTGTGGCCTGAATTTCATTCGAGACAGCACAGTGTCTTCGCGCACCTCGGCCTCTTCCCCCTATTCCTCCACCACGCATTCTCAGTCCTCCTCTTCCTTGAGGGAGAACTTCCCCTTGTCCGTTTGCTTGGCCTTGTCTATCCATGTTCAGAGATCGGATTGGCTCTGGTCAAGCTCTATATATCTGTGTTTGGCAGCACACAATCATGGAACACACCTGTGTGTGACACTCCCCCTTTGTTAGTCTAGTTTCACCTGACTGTCAATGACTGTCATCAATTTATCAAATATTCAAAGAAATTCATATATGGCATTCATGGTATTATGTTCTTGACCAGTTTTGACAATTGAACAGACAGTTGTGCATGCGAGTACTTATACAATGAAATTGCTGCTGACATGTTTTGGAGAGAATGATCATTAGACTGGGAATCAACTAATCAGTTTAGATCTACAGGATCTATTCATTTGGAAAATGTGCTAAATGTGGGCTAACTGTATAACTGTAGGCTACTTGTACTTAATCATTTGCAAAGATGCACTGAGACAATTGAGACATGTACTAAGGCATTTGCCATTTGATAAAATGAATGAGAAATGCCATTCTGTTGTGAACATTTGCCAAGAGGTTTGGAGGTTTGTCCATGTTATTTTGAGAATGTCATTTCTGTTTGAAGAAATGAGCCAAACCAATGGAGAAAAACTGTAATTGATTGCCTTTGGGCTTTTAAACATGCAGTTTCCCAGTCTGCCTCCTGCATCTCCTCTTGAATGTCACCCCTTCATGTGTCCAATTTGTCAGTGGTGAATTCATTATCATGTCCTAATAGAGCTGTATAGATTGAAGGGATATGACGTCTACTCACCGTCCTTTGAATTATGACATTCTCCTGGTGTGATAATGGTGGCTCGGATACAATCTGTTTATATTTTGACATAATGACACGTTTAACTCGTAGATATTGAAAAAAAAGTTTTGGGGGATGTTTTATATTTGGCACAACTGATCAAATGTAAGAAGGTTGCCATCCTTATAAAGGTCTGCCACTTTCTGTACACCTTTATCTGCCCAGATTTTGAACCCCCCATCAACTCTTCCTGCCTTAAAACATGTGTCGCCCCAAATAAAAAGACGAGAAAAACGTCAAAAACTTTTTTCCCACATACAAATATTAATTGTGGGTTAATATTGTGGGTTTTTAAATAATTACCCTTTTTAAATAAGGGTAATTTGTCTTTTTTTAAAAATATTTTTTGGGCTTGCAGAGTATAAATACAGATGTAATTGAAGATTTGTTACTGATGTTTGTTCAGTTTTTATCTAGGCTGGGGGTGTCTCAGTGAACATAGAAAATAGAACATGGTTGAGTGCAGCTGTGCAGACCAGTAATACAGTCTAAGATTAGGGAGTTGTAACCCCCCTCTTTCATACGGCAGGTACAACAAGCGAAATCTTAGTCTAGGTTTTTTGTTATTCCAAATAAATCCATTAAAGATACTGTATGACTTATCAAAGAATTCTTTTGGAAGAGCCAAAGGAAATTACTGGAACAGATACAAAAATTTCAGAAATATGTTCATTTTAATCATGTTTATACAGCCAATCACTGATATGGGCATTGTCATCCATTTATTCAGAGATTCCTCCACTTCACTAATCAAAGGGTCATAGTTTATTGATACACTGGTTTCCATGTCTGGGGTGATTTTAACTCCAAGACACACAAATCCTTCTTTTGCATTAATAAACTGGGTTTGTATAATAGGATTTAGCCTTTCATCCTTGTTCAGAAATAGGATTGAGGATTTTGAATCATTTATATTATAGCCAGGGTTGCACATAAGTTGTCCGGAGGTGCGCATACGCTGTCAAAATAAAAGACGCGCACCAGATAAGAGGTTGCAACGCGTGTTTGCATACATAAGATTTTCTGGAGGAGGACAGACATTTGCTTAGAACTCTTAAAGATTTTGAAGAAGCAAGCTCCTTTAAGCAATTACTTTGGTGTTCCCCCACCTCCAAAGAAATGTGGAGCGCGTATTCTCAGAAATTCAGAGAATACGTGCTTCTTTTGCGGTTCGGACTCCTTCTGACATTTCTTTGGAGGTGGAGGAACACCAAAGTAATTGCTTAAAGGAGCTTGCTTCTTCGACATCTTTAACAGTTTATTTTGACCATTCTATTCTGTCAAAGACCTGACGAGCATGGTCAGGCCTTTGTCAGAATTTCTCAATGCTTTTGATAGCCTGTGATATCTCTTTAATAGTTAGACGTCTGCCTAATTCCTGCTTTGTGTTTTCCATTAGTGTCTGGAACTGAAGTCGATCTAAGAATATGTCCTGTTCTTCTAAGGCTTGAGCACATTCTGATTTATACAAAGTTTCATAAAATTCTCTCAAATGCTGTCATTCATTTCCAACGGATCTACTGTTACATTCCCTGAAGAGGTCTTTACACTATTAATTGTTCTTTCACTCTGCATTTTCTTAATTCTCCCAGAAGTCCTCCCACTTTCTCTCCTTAGTCATTATGAGATTGCTTCAGCCACATTAGACTTTTTGCTCCTGCATCAGAAGATAATTTATTATATTCAGTTCTCAAACGTAACAATTCACTTTGTTTTGTTGAGTCGTCATTAACGTTTAAGTCTGATTCTTAATCTGTTTATCCAGGGTTTCCATTCCCTTCTTTTGCTGTTTAATCTTAAGCTAAGAATTTCACCTCTAGTATATGCGTTGAATCCTTCCCATCTCACTGAGGCACAAGTTTGATCTTGTCATGGTCCTGGGTCCTTTTGACCCAGTGTTTTGAGTTTTCTTGTATTTTTTTTTATCATTTGGTATTAGTATTTGTGTTTTCAGGTCCACAGTGTTTATTCTATAGTACCTAGGTTGTTCGGTTTAGCTTTTGGTTATTAGGGTTCCCCTTGTGGCTTCGCCCCTGTGTCTTCCTCTGTGTGTCTGTGTTTATGTTGTAGTGTGAGTTCTTGTTTCCCCTTGTCTTATTCCATCTTGTTTTCCCTGCCTGTCATGTTTGCCTCGGGATCTTCCATGTCTCTCCCCTTCCAGTCTGCGGCTCTGTGTATTCCCTGTACTCTCCATCAGTGTACGTCATGTGGTGTTTGCTCCTCCCCTGTCTTGATTATCTGTGTCAGTTGTGCTTTCACGTCATCGATATCTTTCTGTATATTTATGTCAGCGTCTCCCTCAGTTCTTTGTCGCATCGTTACCATCACCCTCACCTTCTCCATGCTGTGTCTTGCCCCCGATCTTCAGGTGAAGTTCCAGTTTCCTCTCCTAGTCTATGCTTCGTACTGTAGTTTCATGAATCTAGTTAGTTTTAGTTCGAGTTTGAGGTTCTTAGTTTGTTTTTTGTAAACGTTCCTTCTGTTAATGGATGTTCCAGCAAATAACGCTGTGCTTTCAGTTAACTTCCTGTTTCTAAGTCCTGCATCTGAGTCCACACCCTGCCTGCACACAGCACTAGCCTTGACAGATCTGTGTTTAACTCAAAGTAATTTATTTTCTTCTCTATAAATTTAACAAATTCTAGACTCTGTTGCCATTGTGTTTGAAACCGCCAGTTCGGGTGGTTATAGATAAACTTCCCTATATGGATATTCAGTGAGATAGCTGCATGATCACTGATCACTATCATACTGACATTGTTATCCTTGATAAAAGTTATCTTGAAACAAGAGAGTAATCTATACATGAACAGGATTTTTGTATACTTGAATGACAGAATTCTATTTTATCATGATTTTGTTCCCTCCACACTTCTACCAAGTTCATATCTGATATAAATTGATTTATTAATTGTCTAGTTTGTGCTTTATAGGGAACTGAGCGTGTTGAGTGATCTGTACTCGGGTTCAGAGTAAAGTTAAAGTCTCCTTCAATTATATGCAGTCCTTGCAAAGCAGATGCAGTAAGAAACAGATGTTCAAAAAATGTGGGCTTATTTTCATTTGGGCCATACAGACTCACTAAGTTTAAAGGAATAGAGAGGATGGTACCCTGAGTGATTACATACCTACCAGCGGGGTCTTTTATTGTTTCTGTGATTTGGAATGGTATGCTCCTATGAATCAAAATTCATTAATTACACCTCTTGCATAGTTATTGTATGATGCGTAAATCACTTGGCCAGGCCATCTGTTCCTCACAAATTTTAGTTCAGCCAGTCAGATGTGTTTGTTGAAGAAAAAATTATTTTTGATTTCAATTATTTAAGCCAGTTTAAATCCTGTTTGAGTTTGATTAGTTTCCTGAGACCCCTGACATTCCAACTTGTGACTTTTATGTCAGAGATATTGTGGGTATTTATTTGTTCCATACTTAGTTTTTATTCTGTAATATTAATATAACAACACGTCATGCTGATGCTGACTAGATAAAAATGACAAGTAAGTTTTGAATAAAGTAAAATATATAAATAAATAGAGGAAAAAAAAACTGGTATTAACCCATAACACTTCCCACCCCCTTCCGTTACTTGGAGTAGTAAACTAGGGGCCTGTGCTATTACACTAAAAAGCGTAGTAGATGAACTTTAAGAACCCAACTTCAAAAGCAACAGTGGTGTCCGTCAACCATGCATACACCATATTCAAAAACATAAAGATAACAAACCCATATGAACATGCTAACATATCACACTAGTCAGTAAATTAGAATAGTTCCATGGCAGTGTCCTTTTTGTGACTTACAGAATCCCTCTTGAAAGAATAAAAGTTTAACCAAAGTAGGTAACACTGTTGTGTTAGAGAGAAAGAATAAACAACAACAAAAAAAACCAAAAACTACATTTGTACTGTATGGTCATTAGTTTGCCAGGTGAGCCCAATTACAGGAAAAACTACTAAAGAAGAATGTTCCACATTATTAAGCAGACCACTATTTTCAAGCAATATAGGAAGGAAAAATTATCTCTCTGCTGGTGAAAACCGTGAAATAGTTGAATGCCTTGGACACCTTGAAACCTTAGATATTTCATGAAAACTTGAGCGTGATCACCATAATGTTAAGAGATTTGTGGCTGTGTCAGAGCACACATGGGTTCGTGCAGATAAAGGCACAATGAGGAAGGTTTCTGCCAGACAAAGACATCAGATTACGAGAGCAGCTGCTAAAAGGCCATTACAAAGCAGCAAACAGATAGTTGAAGCTGCTGGTGCCTCTGGAGCCCTGCGAACATCAAGGTGTAGTATCCTCCAGAGACTTGCAGTTTTGCAGTAACTTTATATTTGGCCACCCCTAACCAATGCTCACAAGCAGAAACGGCTGCAGTGGGCCCAGAACTACAAGAATACTAATTTTCAGTCCTTGAAAACAGTCCTGTTCACTGATGAGTGCAGTGCAACCCTGGATGTTCCAGATGGATGCAGTGGTGGATGGTTGTTGGACAGCCACCATGTCTCAATAAGGCTGCAACGTCAGCAAGGAGGTGGTGGAGTCATGTTTTGAGCTGGAATCACAGGGAGAGAGCTGGTTGGCCTCTTTAGGGTCCCTGAAGGTATGAAAATGACCTCTGCAAAGTATGTGGATTTTCTGACTGAACACTTTCTTCCATGGTAGAAAGAGAAGAACTGTGCCTTCTGCAACAAAACCATCTTCATGCAAGAAAATGCACCATCTCATGCTACAAGGAACACCTCTGCATCATTGGCTACTATCGGCATAAGAGAGAAACTAATGGTGTGGCCCCCATTCTTCCCTGACCTCAATCCTATCCTCAATCCCTTGGAGCATCCTCAAGCAAAAAAAATACGAGGGTGGGAGGTAGTTCACATCCAAACACTTTCAATTCAATTCAATTTTATTTATATAGCGCCAAATCACAACAAAAGTCGCCTCAAGGCGCTTTATATTGTACAGTAGATAGCACAATAATAAATACAGAGAAAACCCAACAATCATATGACCCCTATGAGCAAGCACTTTGGCGACAGTGGGAAGGAAAAACTCCCTTTTAACAGGAAGAAACCTCCGGCAGAACCAGGCTCAGGGAGGGGCGGCCATCTGCTGCGACCGGTTGGGGTGAAAGAAGAAAAACAGGATAAAGACATGCTGTGGAAGAGAGACAGAGATTAATAACAGATATGATTCGATGCAGAGAGGTCTATTAACACATAGTGAGTGAGAAAGGTGACTGGAAGGGAAAAACTCAATGCATCATGGGAATCCCCAGCAGCCTATGTCTATTGCAGCATAACTAAGGGAGGATTCAGGGTCACCTGGTCCAGCCCTAACTATATGCTTTAGCAAAAAGGAAAGTTTTAAGCCTAATCTTGAAAGTAGAGATAGTGTCTGTCTCCCGAATCCAAACTGGAAGCTGGTTCCACAGAAGAGGGGCCTGAAAACTGAACACCACCTCTGGGAGGCTATTCTGACATCTTGCAAAGACATTCAAGGAGAAACTGTCCAGAAACTCACAAGTTCCATGGATGCAAGAATTGTAAAACAGCTGTCAAATAAGGGGTCCTATGTTAATATGTACAGTGGCTTGCAAAAGTATTCAGCCCCCTTGAACTTTTCCACATTTTGTCACATTACAGCCACAAACATGAATCAATTTTATTGGAATTCCACGTGAAAGACCAATACAAAGTGGTGTACACGTGAGAAGTGGAACGAAAATCATACATGATTCCAAACATTTTTTACAAATAAATAACTGAAAAGTGGGGTGTGCGTAATTATTCAGCCCCCTGAGTCAATACTTTGTAGAACCACCTTTTGCTGCAATTACAGCTGCCAGTCTTTTAGGGTATGTCTTTACCAGCTTTGCACATCTAGAGACTGAAATCCTTGCCCATTCTTCTTTGTAAAACAGCTCCAGCTCAGTCAGATTAGATGGACAGTGTTTGTGAACAGCAGTTTTCAGATCTTGCCACAGATTCTCAATTGGATTTAGATCTGGACTTTAACTGGGCCATTCTAACACATGGATATGTTTTGTTTTAAACCATTCCATTGTTGCCCTGGCTTTATGTTTAGGGTCGTTGTCCTGCTGGAAGGTGAACCTCCCAGTCTCAAGTCTTTTGCAGACTCCAAGAGGTTTTCTTCCAAGATTGTCCTGTATTTGGCTCCATCCATCATCCCATCAACTCTAACTAGCTTCCCTGTCCCTGCTGAAGAGAAGCACCCCCAGAGCATGATGCTGCCACCACCATATTTGACAGTGGGGATGGTGTGTTCAGAGTGATGTGCAGTGTTAGTTTTCCGTCACAC
Organism: Oreochromis aureus; assembly: GCF_013358895.1. Classification (NCBI taxonomy): domain Eukaryota; kingdom Metazoa; phylum Chordata; class Actinopteri; order Cichliformes; family Cichlidae; genus Oreochromis; species Oreochromis aureus. The sequence continues at coordinate 118,233,404 of NC_052944.1, read as the reverse complement.
ATAGCGTTTTGCATTTTGGCCAAAAAGTTCCATTTTGGTCTCATCTGACCAGAGCACCTTCTTCCACATGTTTGCTGTGTCCCCCACATGGCTTGTGGCAAACTGCAAACAGGACTTGTTATGGTTTTCATTTAACAATGGCTTTCTTCTTGCCACTCTTCCATAAAGGCCAACTTTGTGCAGTGCACGACTAATAGTTGTCCTATGGACAGATTCCCCCACCTGATCTGTAGATCTCTGCAGCTCGTCCAGAGTCACCATGGGCCTCTTGGCTGCATTTCTGATCAGCGCTCTCCTTGTTCAGCCTGTGAGTTTAGGTGGACGGCCTTGTCTTGGTAGGTTTACAGTTGTGCCATACTCCTTCCATTTCTGAATGATGGCTTGAACAGTGCTCCGTGGGATGTTCAAGGCTTGGGAAATCTTTTTGTAATTTCTCAATAACTTTATCCCTGACCTGTCTGGTGTGTTCTTTGGACTTCATGGTGTTGTTGCTCCCAATATTCTCTTAGACAACCTCTGAGGCCGTCACAGAGCAGCTGTATTTGTACTGACATTAGATTACACACAGGTGCAATCTATTTAGTCATTAGCACTCATCAGGCAACGTCTATGGGCAACTGACTGCACTCAGACCAAAGGGGGCTGAATAATTACGCACATCCCACTTTTCAGTTATTTATTTGTAAAAAATGTTTGGAATCATGTATGATTTTCGTTCCACTTCTCACGTGTACACCACTTTGTATTGGTCTTTCACGATCAATTCCAATAAAATTGATTCATGTTTGTGGCTGTAACATCTACAACCTATAAAATGTTTTGAAACTCTGTGTGCGTAATAATTTGGAACAGTGCATTTTAAGTTTTTTTATTTTTGAAAAACACATTGTTTTCATTGGCAGTTTTGTTGAGTAACATTTGAATTATACTCTAATGGTTGATGACTCGAAAATTATGCTGACTGCCATTTGAATTGACTATTTAGGAAAATCAGGGAAAATATCATTTGCATAATAATTTGGAACGCGATGTAGAAAATAAAAGAAAACTGCCTGTGTCCAATAACAGCAAGTCAGTGAGTAGCAAAAAGCCAAATATTATAACTCAGCGAAGATGCAGGTTTTACAGCTCATCTATTAATTATGAGCAGCTGATTCTGTAGTTCAGGCAGTGAAACGCTCAACGCTATAGTTAGTCCTGTTCGATGTGTCTACGGTGGAAATCCCTGGCCTCCTTTGGAGATGAAAACAGGCGTACCATCCCATCGTGGAGGATCCTCATCTTACATGGATTATATTGAAAACCACAGAACATTCCTTTCTTGGCGAACACTTTTCTGATTTTGCTGAACTCAGCTCGCTGCCGGATGGTCTCAGCTGAGAAATCCTAGGGAAAAAAAAGTTTGTTTCCGTCGTGCAAGATATTACTTTGTTTTGTGGAGCGGAAAACAAACTCTCGATCTTGGAAGTTTCGGAATCAGATAAGGACAGCTCTGTGTTGGAGGTGTTAGGGTGCGGTGATCCCTCTCAACAATAAATGATCTGTAGAACTCCAGCAGTGATGGCTGACCCTCGGCGCCCTCCCGGAGGCCAAACAGGCGCAGATTCTTCCTTCAGCCCTGGTTCTCCTGGTCATCGGTTTATGCCTTCAGGTAGTATATATTCTTTATGGCATTGCTGAGATTGGCCGCGTTCCTTTCCAGGGGTTCCTCTGCCAACATGATTCTATTTTGAGCTTCCTCCAGTCGTGTAGCATGTGCAGCTACATTTTGCTTTACCTCCGTCATGTTTCTCTCCAAAGAAGCAACCAACTTCGTCATTTCACCCATATCTATGCTGTCTAATTTAGTTGCAAATCCACTCAACTCGGAATGTAGTGACCGAGGTTCAGCTAACAATGTGCTAAGGTTACTCATGCTACTAGCGCTGGCCCCCTCGTTGTTTTCATTGTTGCCAAAATGTCAGTTTTAGCTGCTTTTTCAGAACCACGTTTCCAGATGAAAATATCATAGTTGTTGACATTTTTTTTGTTTTTGACATTTCAAAGGCTTTAAATCATTACATTTCTGATCATTCTTTATGAACTCTGTTAGTTTCTCAGTTTTGTTTTTAATGAAGCTAACAGCAGACTAATAAGATGCTGACCAATAGGTTGTAATTTGTATGTCAAAAAGTGCCGGTGCTTTGGCTCAGCAGGGATCAGCTTACAGTTAGAATACAGCTGCTGGATGTGATTAGCATGTCACAGCTATCTACCAAACTGCTAACCTGGGAATTTCGGATCATCTATGGATCATTTTTGCTAACTGTTTATTCAGCTTAGGCTCACAGGACTGGAGCCTGTGCCCTAGCTGTCATAGGGCAAGAGGCGTGGTCCACCTGCACAGGTGAGCAGTCCATCACAGGGCCAACAGAGAGAGACAGAAGCACTCTCTCACATCCACACCTACAGCCAATTTAGAAGCACCAATGAACCTAAGCAGCATTTCATTGGACTGTGGGAGAACATCCAACCTCCACAGAAAGGCTCAGCTGACCAACAAGCCTCAGCCTACAACTTTCTTGCTTCAAGGCACTAGTGCGAACCACTTTTCCCCATTTCAGCCCAAATCCTGCATTTTCCTGTTTCTGACTACAGGCCAGCTCCACTAACACTTTCTTCTCAGACACTGCCACCTAGTGGAGGAAGTCTGAGTTCCATTTGAAGCTTCAGATTACAGTTTGTTCCTTTAAAAAGAGGTGGAGGTGGTGGAGCCACAGGACCATGATCACTGAGTGCCATAGGACACTTAACCTTTGTTTCCATATGCTGGGAACTTCCTGTTGTTCCAAGGAGGACTGGAAAATGTGTGAAAATCTCCCAGTCAGTTCCTCACAGCACACTTCAATCATTTCCTCCCACAGCATCAGGACCAGGGCTTTTTTCTCTTTGGTCCCACTAAGAGATTTCCACACAAACACCTCATCAGTGGGACTCTCAGAGCTACCAGCCCTTTGCTACAATCACAAAGCTCTTCATTGAAATCAATGATATCAAAGCTGGAATCCAATGAGTCCAAGTCTTCTGCTGATTCAGCATCACATTCATCTTTGCTCCTTGTTCTGCATCCCCACCATGGACTTCATTCCTTTCCAAGCCAGCCTTGAGTGTCCTTTATTCAGCTCATCCTCTGCTTTACTTTTAGACCCGATTTTAGCTGCTTTATCTCTCTTTCAACAAGTTTCTGTGCCTCAATTTTTTTCTTCTTTCCCTCATAACAAGACAGCTTCTTCTGATCGAGAACATGTTGGAGTGATTTACTAATCCAGGGCTGCTTATTGGGGAAAATACTTCATGTTTTCAATGTAATCCCCATTATTCCCAGAAAGAAATGTAAGTAGAAATCGATGATCTAAGTGAGAACATGAGCCTTTAAAAAGTCCCAGTGGGTGCAGTCAAAGCAGTCCCTCAGTTCCAGTATAGAGTCTTTGGTCCAGACTGGAACAACTGTGTGCCCAGTTTGAGCTCTCTTCAGTCCTGTGACCTGACAGACCCAGAGGGGCCATCACATCACATGTAGAAGCTCCCCTAATGGAGCCACAACACATGTCCAACACTTAGTCTGTCTCGTTAACCAAACTGGAAGAAATGATTCAAGGACAGAGATTCAAATCTCCAAAATCCAACTGGCTGCATCAGGACATATAGTCTGAAACTCTGCACAGTTTCCTGTTTGAAGCTGCTTCCTGTTGGCTTCAGCTGTTTGGAGTTTCCATTTTCTAAACTTCTGCATCCTGAACCTTCTTCAGCTCTGAACAGATGATGAAACACTGAATGATTTCAAGCACTTTGTCTAATAAACTTACATCTTTCATTCTTTATACAGATTAAAGAACTGTGGTTTATCAAAGATCAGCTGTGATTATCTGGCAGCAGCGCTGAACTCCAACCCCTCCCATCTGAGAGAGCTGGACCTGACCTACAACAACAACCTGAAGGATCCAGATGTGAAGCAGCTGTGTGATCTTAAGGAGAGTCCAGACTATAGACTGCAGTATCTGTGGTGAGTAGAGTGTTGGAGTGAGTGGGTGGTGCTGTCAGCAGTATTGTACTAAACACAGTCAGTATGAAACAAAGATGCGGTGTTTCCTGTGAAGCTGTGAGAGGAGAATGGTGACAGGCTTCAGGATTGGACACAAACACTTCCTGTTTCTGACCTTTATGGTCACCATAGTAACGGCTGACATGGTCTGATCAAACACTGTCAACAGCCAATCAGCTCTCTGAGCAAAGCAGCACGCAGACCAATGACTGCATTCATTTCCAAGTTTAAAGCAGTGAAGAACACAGTCTGTAGGTGAGGAAGAATTTAGTGAGAGCAGATGTTTGGATGGAATTCCTCCAGTTAACAGCTGGAACCGTCCATCTGGATTGTTGGGCTTGTTGTTGGGGTTCCTACAGAGCTCAGAGTGGACACACCAAGGTTCTTCTAATGAATGAAAGTCCAAACTTAAATGAGTCCTAGCACAGTCCCAGCACTGAAGTCCCTGCTGCTCTTTATACTGGATGTGCTGCATCACTGACTGACAGCTGATGAAGAGTCTCTGGAAACACTCGTTTATCTCCTCTGCTCTTCTTCTTCTCTCTGCAGGTGGAGCTGATGATGGTAAACAGGACGGTGTGTGTGCTGAGAGAGGAGCAGCTGTGTCCTGATGATCCAGAGAGGTTGAAGCAGCAGCAGCTTGTGTGTAGAGACGCTCTGACTGGGCCATGTTACTGGGAGGTGGAGAGGAGAGCTTCATCCAGCAGTGACTGACAGAGGAATGAGAAGAAGTGCAGATGACTGTCAGTGCTGCAGAGTGAACTGCTCTGAGAACAGCTCCACTGTCAGACACAATGTAGAGTCCAGCATCATCCCTGTGTGTCCCTCTGGATCTGACAGAGGATCATCAGTGTATCTGGACTGCTCTGCTGCTGCTCTGTCCTTCTACAGTCTCTGCACAGTCTCTGTCTGACTCTGGCTTCAGACCCTCCTGGATCAAACTCACCTGGAAAGGCTTTCAAACACCTTTGAATAATAAACATCATGTTTTTATAAGATAAATATCACGTTTTCATGTATATGTGCAGTTTGAGCCTTAGTGGATGAATCAGTGCTTAATGTTTAATGTGGATACTAATGATCAATAAATGTGCTGATTGGAATCAAAGGAATGACTCGGACTGAAGCTGTTTCTGCTTTTCTCTCATGTGGATTCGATCCAGACCTCCAGCTTCTGCCCTCCGCCTCACATTAGTCACCCAGCACAGCAGCTTTCCCATTAAAGCTCACACACTCTGAATGTAAGTGGTGTGAAAACAGTGGAGGAAAAGTTATGCACCTATCTTTTCGGTTCACACAATCGTGTCAGCCTGTTTGAGCTCTTGAAGTGAGACAGGATGACATCACACACTGAGGCTGTGGGTCACATGATCAGCACAATCACCACTTTACCATCAGTTTGAACTTTTTTCAAATCTGTACAAGGTGAGCACCGTTTGGTTTCAGTATATTTAAGAGCAGGCTGCTGATGTCCTGAAAAGTGAAAAAGTCAAAATGACCTAAGTAAACAGAGTTTGTGTATCAGGCTGGAAACATGGGAGTCTATGGGGACTGACTCACTGCTGCCTTTGCTGGACGTCAGAGGAACTGCAGGGATCGGCTTCATTGTTGCGCCTGTTGTTTTTGTCTTCATCTTTGATCTCTACAGATAATTTACCCCTTCATGTGTTTTTGTATTGACGAGGAGGTCAAAGTCACATGACTTCATTGTTGCTTCCTGCTTACAGCACACTGGACTCTCCAGGTGTGTGTTTGTGACATCATCACAGTCACAGTGTGCATGTGCGCTGCTGTAAAGAGGAGCAGGGTCAGCTTTGGGACTGAAAGACATGGACGGGGATTTTGGAGGCCGGCCTTGTGGGACATGTATTTGTAAGAGTTTCTCTTTCAGGAGGAGAACATTTCAAAATGTGAATTCCTCATGTTTGCAGCATGAAATGTGGTGTAAAGTGCACTAAATCTGAGAGCAAAGAAAAGCCTGTCTTTGGCATGATATGGCTGTGATAGCAGCTTCTAGCAGTGTTTCTTTATTGAATAAGAGGGGGAGATGTTATCAGAACCAGTGATGAACCCAAACTTTCTGTCCTCAAACTCTTCATCAGTGCTCACGCTGAGTGTTACTTACTGCTCCTCAGTAATGCTGGATTAGACTGAAACACAGCATAATCAGCTGAACTCGGCTTCTTTCTCTCAGCAGTGCGCACACAGAGAGCCACTTCTCTCTGCTCAATCTGTGACCAATAAAAGCTCATGAATCTGTTAGTGTGTTAGATTCATACACAGATGCCTCTCATTGATGTGAACTGTTGCTGATTTCACGGAGAAGCACAGTCAGAGCTGCTCTTACTTTGGATCATTGTGGTTAGTACATGACTCACTGGCTGTGTCTTTAGATGGAAGTTAACACGCTGTTAGTCCATCAGCCTGCATTGTGTTCATTGGCCAATGAAATGACAGCAGTGTGATTTTGTTCTCTGTTCCTGCTGCACAGATGATCCAGAGGAACTGTTTTCCCCTCCTTGTTTAGGATGACTGCAGTAAAATTCCGTCCATCCATCACTGATCCCAGCTGAGCCAAAGTCAACAAGAATCCATGAGAATCCTCCAACAGCAGACATTCCTGATGCACACTGATTCTACTCACTCTGATCACTTCATCTGGAGTTTCCTCACAGCTGCTGACATTATTTACTATGAAGTCATCTTCATCACTTCAGCTTTTTCCAGGAAACAACAGCTGATCTGTGTCACTCTGTGTGTTGTGTGTCCTTCACTCAGTGAATCATCAGGCTGGAACCGAGCAGCCATATCAGTAGGCCAGCTAGATGCTGAAGTACCACGACTGCAACTTATGGACACCTGCAGTCATTCACTGTCCCACTTTTAACCTGCGACTTTGGCATACGTCATCTGTTTTTATGCGACATCTCCTGGTGATAAATAAAGGAGCAGAAGCCTTTCATATGTATCTATTTAGGCTTAGATGTTTGAAAGCTTGTAGTGGTGTGAAATAAGAACACCCCAAAATGTGTTAAACCGTGCCTTTGATGCCGCCCTGAGCAGCGGCCCATGTCGCCCGTATCAAAAACCTCCACTGTACACAGGCAAGGAAACTGAACCATGATTACGAAAGAATATTAATGAACCCAGAAAACACATAAACACTGGGTCACAGGACTATAAAAGTTACTTTCTGGCAAAAAGAAAGTTGCTGGTACTCACGCTGCCCCGATGTCATGCCAGCGCAGTATAAAAGAGGAGCTGAGACGTCCTGAGGGTGGAGCGCTCGTAACTTAGACCTGTGATGTTTTGATGTGTGTTCACTCTCCTGTATGCATGCAGTAATAAATAGCTTGAGCACAGCTCTTTCTGTGTTGCAGACTTTTATCAGAAAATTCCACAACAACATCATAATATAGACTTGTAGTTTGCACCAATGTGTTTTCTAAATTCTATCACACACATATATGTGAAAAGTGAGTGTGAGACACTGATGGAGCTCATAGACTATTGCACTTCTGTTTGCTGCTGTTTGTCCTACATTTCAACACTGAATGAACCCTGAAAACGTGATGGCAGGTGGCAGATTGGAGTCCACATGAAATATCGGCTGTATGAAGACTGGAAAATATAGATGATACAAATATGCAGCCAAACATTTGTGGACATGGATAAACTCTCTGATCCAAAAAGCAGGAAGTGACACAGCTAGAAAATGAAAGTGTGTAACAGCTGAAGTCAAATGTAATGCAGAGTTGAATCTGCACTTGGATCCATGTGTGAAAGGTCCACATGTAGGGATCACATGAGTCCTGATGTTTGTCAGTGCAGCTTGATAACTCCATCTACTGTGGGCTACATATACTGGGCTGGTAGCTCCATAGTGTTGCAAAGAAACTATTCAATGTGCAAATTTAAAATCAGAGGCTCTTCTAACACAGGAGCCATGTTGAGTTTAGATCACAGCGACCACCGGCAGTCTGAAATGGAATGAAGCCCATTGACAGCCAGCAGGTCTAAACAGGAACGCAGCCATTTGTATGCGTGGCAATGATGTGGCTGCAGCTGACACAGGATTGGTTCAAACTAAACATCAGACGCATTTCACAGAGTTCACAAATAAACTCACGTTTTTATCTTTGAAGATCATCATAAAGTAGAATTGATGGTCCAGCAGACAACAGCAGGAGGTTTGAGCCCTTCTGATGCAGCAGAAACAGGATTTGGAGGAAGATGTTAATAGATTAGAAAGAATTGTACACTGTGAATCAATGCAAGTCTTTCTAGATAGACAGATCTTTAATAATCCCTCAGGTAGGTTCCTCTGGGACAGTCACAGATAGAGACACCAATTCTGACGTCCTTTGAAAGTTTTCATCACTCGTCATGTACACAGATGTTAATTCTACATATTGCTAGTACTGAACTCTAAATCAATATGAAGAAAATGCTCCTACTAATCTGCATATATGTTGATATCAAATCCTTTTCCAGCACATGGATAAATCTCTATAAATCTTTCACTCTGATCAGAATGGGCACAGTGTTGTTATTGCAGCACTCCCTGATGTTTGAAAAGCTAAATGTCCATTTTAAAGTGCTCGTGTGTAGGATTGTGTTTCCTTCCTTTGTGCAGTTCTTACAGTAAACATGTTTGAATGTTTCCTGTTCCCCTGATGCTTCTTCCTGTTGGATAAAGTTGGTTTGAATAACATGTTCTTATAGGTTTCAATGAACTTCAAACTGGGATCCACTTACAAAACTGTCTCATTTTATTGGAACGATCCACATTTGCATCCATTCACGGTACATTTGACATCTGAACACGTTTGTACACATGATGAAAGGACAGATGGTGTTTGTGTGTCCTTCTTAAACTTAGTGTGAATGTTTCATCATGTAGAACTACTTAGAACAAAGTCTTTGGGAACATTTGGAGAACACGTTTAGGAAAGTAACATCCTGGTAGAACATTTTCTTAAAGCAAAGCAGAGCTGCAACATGACTGTGAGGATTCACAATAATAAAGTCACAATACTTTATTATTATGAAGACTAAAGTGCACCTTAATGCTGCCAATGAATACACATGTTCTTTGTGAAAGCATGAGCACAGCTGACATGCACCACACTGACCCCACTCGCCCCATTTCTTCATCCACTTCTTGCTCTTGTGCTTGAAATGAGACGCAGACGCAGCAAAAGTCAGAGGCTCTAAAATCCACAAAAAGGGGGCTCGTTAGATCAGGATATTGATGTGATCCATAGAAAACATGGATAATACACCACTTTATTTGAAGACATCTGTAGCACTGCCTCAGGATGTTTCCACAGACTCCTCTGTGCACCTAAAGAAAAGGTCAAAGGTCAGCAGCACATGTAGTTGGGACAATTCTTCATTTACAAACAACAGTCGCACAAACTACACAATTATTTTCCTCCAATTAGGACTTTTCACTTGCAGAAATGGTCCTGTGTGATTTCTAGGCTGTGATATGAAAACTAGTTCCTAATGGCAGCGATTCACTCAGTAAACATGTGTTTCCTTCACCAACCTCACACACAGATCCAATAAGATCAGGAAGTGGGCAGTATAGTACAATATGTGTTATTTTGTACTGTGCTGCCCAAACTAAAGATCTGCTGAAGTGTTGGAAATGATTCAGATGTTTATTTTGGACGATACAGCAGAAGATCAGACATGAAAGTGGAGATAACACAGAAGACCTGCAGCAAAGGGTCAGAGGTCAGACTGGGCCACGTGATTCAACAATGAGCCAATGATCATCAAGTAGTGACTAAAGCAGAGCCCTGACGTTCTGACATTTATCACACAGTTAGAACAAATGTCTGCTGATGACTTCATCTCATGAAATGACTGATAGATGTCAATTCATTGATCAGCTGAGCTGCTGCTGCTGATCTTCATCGTGCACAGAAACATTCAGCTTGTTTCAATCAGTAAATAACTCCCACTACTCTCAGTTTGAACTGTTCCCACTCAAAATGCTGTCAGAACAATGATCATTGTAGAACTTCACAAACATCACGTGTTGTTTTCCACATGTAAGATCAGCAAACATACAGAAACTTCCTGTTGCCACACACGGCCTCTAAAATCTCTTCCACGCTTTCTGTCTGAAGTCCCTCTCTGTGTCGGATCCACAGGAAACAACAAGATCTTATTAACATGGTTTTCAATGTGTCTCCTTCCAAAATGTCCAACCAATGAACAAATGTGTATATTTGTGGAGGCCGAACAAAAGCATGACACATTTGTCTGTTTCTATAAACTGGTGTCAAACACAAATATGAAGAGTTTCATTGACAGACTCCAAAATGCCCCGCAGTGAATCACAGGAAATCCTACAGTGTGCAGAGAATCTTAATGGCTCCAACATCAACACATCCACAATGTTGGATCCAGTTCTACCTCACAGAGTTACTAAGACACACCCTCTGCCAGCATTACAACAGCTCCACCTGCTTCACCTGCCTCCTCAGCCTCTGTACACCTGAAGAGAAAAGAAAGGCTCCAAAAGCTCAAATCTACAAAGGATTCATGAAGTTTCATCCAACAAGAACATGTTTGCCTTCCACAGTGTGCTGTTAGACACCACTGTACCTCTGCCATTTCAAAAAGAGCAGCTTGGGAACATTTTGGCTCCAAACACTTTGTGTTTAAGTTCCTAATCTTTGTTTTCTTTGTGAACAACATCTGGAGCTTTTTGACTCATAGAAACATCATTTTGTTCTTTAGATGACAGCAGATTGGGACTGAATAATCAATCACTATCAAACCAATAAAGATGCTGATTTTACAGGAACTTTGTTGGAGAAGCTGGAAAGACATGAAACTGGTGGAGATCCCAAACCAGTTGATAGTGCTGATTATTCCAAATAAAGCTGTTTTCCATTTGAGATGAAATGACTTTCTGTCCTGATATATAATAAAGATGTTAGTTGTTTTTGAGCCCCTGTATTAAAAGTAGATCCAGTTTAAAGTCAGCTTGAGTTTGATGTCTTTATGTCAAAGCTGCTCATGATGTTGAGCTGCTGATGGAATAAAAACAGGTAAAAATCTGCCTCAATATAAAAGCATGTAGTCCAGACTTAAATGTAGCCTATTGTTAGCTGAGGTCCACACACAGTGTTTGACAGTGTAAACTGTGTGAAAGGGCTGCTGGTGGAGCTCACTAGGATGAGCAGGTGACCATGTGCCACGAGGTGGAGAGCAGCTGGCCTGGCTTTGATTCTGACCACGCCCCCTTTCTCTCTCCCTCTGCTTTGCTGTCACTTATCTTCACTGCTCTGGCCAATAAAGCTGAAAAAGGCCCCAAATCAAAGAAATCTGCTGCAGCCTCTGAAATGTCTTCTGTTTCCTTCCCGACGGCTTTTTCACCGTCAGCCCATCAGACAGTCCAGCAGCATTTATGATGATGTCATGATGTTGAAGAGACTGCTATGGTGGCCTCCCATGACCCCCAGCCTCATCTACACTGAGATGCAGACATTTGAAAACATTCAGCAGACAACTGAATAATAGTCCAACACAACAGTCTGTGTACAGACACACACTGAGCTTTCATAGAGTCAAAGGAGTCAATCAATGTTGTGTTTCTACATGTGTCACATGTAGAAACACAAAAATCCCACAATGACACAAAGATGTGTTTGACACAACTGTGCAGCTGTAAGTTGTTTCTAATGATTCATTGAAGCTCTTCTAACATTCTGGAGACAATCAGTCCATGAATCTGTTCAACACCACAACAATTTGACTTCAATGTGAACGTTTGCCATTAAATAACCTTCTTCATCCAGCTGACAGCATCCTTCATCCTATGATATGAACAGTTCCTCCTGTTGATGACAAACCTCTGACATGATCTGCTTGAGGAGCTTTTTCATGTGAAGCTCTCTGAGCTCAGGGCTAAGTTGCTGTGTTTCATCTTTAAGAGCTGCTGCCTCCTCGCCGTTCTTCTTCTCCTAATGACACCATTTCTGCTTCAGATCTTTCACTGGGCCTAAAACAGATGAAGAGTAGATCTACTGCTGTTCACTGTTTGTGTCAATATGGAGAAATATGAAAGACAAACACAGCACATACAGAGAAATGTAGACAGAATGTGCAGCCAGTGCAGTAAATGGTCTAAATATCAGCTCTTTAGAAAATGATCCTGATCAACATGAAACTAACATCCAATGAGAAACACAGCTTCCTTGTTTCATGTCCAATAACAATAAATGAAGAGCTAATAAAGAGCTATTCTATTGTAAAATGCTGAGATGATTATTAGACAGAAGCCAGCGGCTCACCAAAAGCCTGCATTGCAAATCTATATGAAAGTAATCTATGCTCATATATGGCAAAATCCTTTAAGTGTCACTGTGTTTTTCATCTGTGCTCTTGTTGGTTGGACAAGTTTGTAAATGACAAAGAGCTCAGTGGACTTTGCATCCATCAAATCCTGTTAGATGTTTGTTTTTCCTTCACAGCTTTGTGATGAAGGCTAAAGAACAGAGATATGAACTATTGCCAATATGAATCCTGATGCATGACGTGGGCACAGACCCACCAAAGCAACACTCAGCTCACCTCATTCCAGGCGCTTGTCTGCTGGAGACCATGAGCCTTGTTAGTCACACATTAGCACCGTGGTAGGAAACAGCCTCCATCATTTCATTAGATCTGAATTTGGACTGTTTCCCTCTGGATGAGAACCAAGTCTGTCAAATCTATTGATCCAACACAAACTATCAAACACATTGGCTCACAGTCAGATTGGCTTTGTATGGATGGTGTAACAGGGGCTGGGAAAGGATGCTGAAAGCTGAATATAATACAGAACAATAACAGGACATATAATCATGTAGCAAACATGATCTTCAACAGGCACACTTCTATTATTCATGATCACAAAGAACTTGTGCAGCCCTGATATCAGCCCTAATATATGAGTGTGTTTGCCCAAAGACTGAAACAGCATCAACATGACAGCTGTAAGAAATCTTCTCTCAGCCTTGTTTGGCAGAAGATCTACCTTACTTTAACTGTCATAAAAAGGATATGACAAGTGATAATAATGACAACAACTGTACTGCATTAAAACATTCACAGCAGTTGGGATTCTTTAATTTTTTTTCTTCCAGTCTTTAAGTGATGACCTGATGAATCCTGCTTCTGGGCCCAAACTACTCTGTGTTTATTATGGCTGTTGTGTTTTTAACATGTTTTAATTAGTGCTGTCAGCGTCATTCTCATTAAAATGATGTTAACGCTAAAACTGCATTAATGCGGCAAATCTCTGTTATCGAGTTAGCACGGATTGCCCCATGCGTGGGGCCGCACGGCGTCAATGCGATAGCGAATCGCGCTAACGTGTTGACGCCGTTTAGCGTCAACGTCATTTTAACGAGATTAACACTGACAGCACTACTTGTAATGTTTTGGATCTTGTAATCTGACCAAGCCCCTAAAACAATCAGTGATCACTGTTGACCTCTCTCAGTTTTTATTACCACTGTTCATTTTAAAGCTGTTTTTAAAACCTTACGCTATAACTACAGCCCAGCCCATGCAGCAGTATATTAATGACTAACCTTGTATTGTGGATGGATTATCTCAGTTGTTCTCCTGACTGAAGTTTGGTCCGTTTACAGGATCCTGCCATGCGATTGCATTTGTCCCTAACCATCAGGAAACCTCATGTTAACTTTTATCGAGTGGAAAAAAAGTTAGCGTTCATCCTCCAGCTTCACTGTGTTTATGTTATGCTATGTATAGCTGTGTCGCTAGCGAAAACGTATCACATCATTATGTACCAGATAGTCCAAGTTCAGTAACCCTACAAACGTCACTGCTGTTTAGTTTTCTGTCTTCATTTACGTCTGAAGTGATAGCAGAGCTGTACCTTTTAATTTTTACTGTGGCGGTTAAGCTACCGGATTTTTGGCTTCAGGACCTTCCTTCGATGGTTTGTGCACTTCGAAGCTCAGTTTGCTCTACGTGGCGTTTCAGCTGATGACACGAAATACCATCATGTGGTGGCCTCGCTGGATCTGCTGTACACCCGCCGTGTGATGACCGTCCTCCAGGATCCCCCCACCCAAGTCGGCATTCAGGCGATAGTTCCCGACTCCCTGACGGCATCTCCCGTGCCCCCACTGTTTCTCCCGGGGGCCTCGGACTCATCGATGGGGGCTGGGATCACGGCACCACGGAAAAAGGCCCTGTTTTTGCGCAAAAGCGCCATGCCGCCTTTGCAGTTTTAAGGCCCAGGGAAATAAGTGCATGACTTCTGGCGATAAGGAAAGGCTGCTCTTCATAGAAAACACGCTTGGGGAGACATTTTGTGATTGACTAAGGCTCCCAGAATATCCTCGGGAACTCTGGTGACGTCTTTGCATACCTCCACAATCGTAAATTATTTAATCTTTTAAAAAAAATAATGGAGATTTCCCATGTACCACCAGAAAGAGCCCAAGTACCACTAGTGGTAGGCGTACCATAGTTTGAGAATGACTGCCATACACATTGAGAAATAAAAGATGAATCTTCTTTCAGAATTTTTGCACAACATACACACATCAGTCAACATTAGATCACAACATTTTTTATTTGTTAAAAGTAATGAGGACATTTTATTGATTCAGTTAATATAGTTTTAATACATTGCTTATGTACAGTTTTACTAAACACCGGGCTAACACCCAATTACTGAGCTGCTAGTTTTGGGTCCTCTTGTTAGCTTCTGAAAATAACACAAAATGTGTTAAACTGTGCAACACATCAAGTGTGTTAAGCTTTTTGCACATTTTTTAATGTTTACACGTTCTCTTACTCATGTTATGTTAAAAGATTACTTTTACACTGAAAAAAAATTGGAGTGACATTTACTTAAAAAAAGCTAGGTAACTTTTTCCACACAGAAAGTGCTTGTAATCTTTACTCGGGCTATTTCTAAGTAATATTTACTTAATAGAACCATCAATTTTTTATGTGAAATACACAAGTAAATTGCACTGGCAATACTCATCTATAGATTGTAACTTTTACTCAGAATACCATTGCATCCAATTACAAAACCCAAGTGAACATTGCTGATATTTCTTTGTGTTTCTTACTCATCTTTTCTTTGTTATATTCTATGTAATTATTAAGTAATATTTATTATGAATGTACTAGTTAATATTAATCGAATTGAATAAATATTTTTATTATTCTATTAACTAATAAATCAATATTTTCCAAAACAAATATTTGCAGCTTAAGGGACACTTTTATTTCACAGTTGAAATGGCATAGATATATTTAAAATATCTACATAACATTATAACCACAAAAAACATGGCCATAGAACTTCTTGCTCGCAAATTTCAAAACAGAGCATATACACATATACAAAAAACAAACAAACATGCTATTCAAAAACTCAGTGTGCACTGTCCCCTTTCTTCTAATCAACTTTCAGAACAC
The DNA here is from genome assembly GCF_013358895.1 of Oreochromis aureus. Lineage (NCBI taxonomy): Eukaryota > Metazoa > Chordata > Actinopteri > Cichliformes > Cichlidae > Oreochromis > Oreochromis aureus. Next base: position 118,217,845 of record NC_052944.1, on the reverse strand, counting down.
ATACATCAACTCTGTCCATTAACAGTTGCAATCACTACCTTTGCAGACATTCTCAGAACGTTCAGGACAGAAAGAACTTGTATGAAACTGAGCAACACTTGAAATTACTGTCAGAAAACAGACAAAATGCAAAATGCTGGACAAAAGCACAAATAACACTGGAACACTCACGCTAAAAGTTTCTTGTGGAGAGACTGGACCTTTGGTGACATTTTAAGGATGTCAAGCTCAAGAAACAGCTTCTGAAATACCTCAAACGTATATTTCAGTTTCAGTGGGTAACTTAAGTTGACAGCATAGATGACACCCATGAGCAGGAGGCAAGCGTTTGTCACACTTCCGCAGTCCTCCAGAATTTCTGTCCCCTCAATGATGACCGACACGTTCACAGGATGTTGGTTTTCCTGTGCCACATTGGGATGGATTATGATGATCTTCATCATGTGATTACTGCAGTCCTCTTTCAATGCTTCTTGGCTGACGTCCTGTGAAAACAAACAAACCACAATTAGAAATAACTAGAATAGATTCCAAGGAAAAGAAAAGGTTAAGAGAAAAAAATGTGAAAATAAAAAAGAGGTATACTCAATTTAGTATACTCAAATCAAACAATATTCATATGACACTTTTCATACGTAAAGTTACAGAACGTGCTTCACAGAGGCTGACCCTGAGACAAAGAAAATCACTTTTGGGGGCCATCCAGCCTGGAGCTGTCCATGGGACGGCACGCGTGTTGGTAGACCAGAACCATTAAATCATTAAAATAGGTTATAAAGGTATAATCAAATTAAATACTCTTTTGCTCATAAAATAAAGTTAATAAGTGATCGTTAAATAGTCAGAAAAAAATCAGACAAAAGGCAAGTTAAAGTTTAAGGCAGATAAGATAAAAATTAAATATGATTTAAAAAATAAAGAGTAAGAGCATAAAGATTTAAGAAATTAGTTAAAAGCCTGATTAAAAATATTAATCTTGAGTCTTTTTTAAAAAAACATCACGAGTGTAGAGAATCTTTGACCTTCATTATATCATCACAAGTGAAAACCAGATTATAAGGTTAGACAATAATTTTAATACAGTTATTATGATCATCAGATACCTGATGGTCTTTGATCAGCTCCTCTCCACTCTCTCCAAGGTACTCAACTAAGCAACGAATGATAATGTCCCTTCTGCCATCGACATGATGCTATTAAATACAAAAGGAAAATTTATTGCAGAAAATACACAACATAACATATGTAACATACATACATAACAGCACATACAGATGTAAACAGAAAGTTACCCATGGAGAATGTAAGCCTGCAGCTACATTCTAACGTTGTGAAGTGTGCAACTTAACATGAATTTCTCAACAATGTGTGTTAAGACAAGAGTCCAGTGCATGTCATAATCTGTGGGTCCAGAAACTGTCTCTGCCCAGTGAGGAAAGTTTTCTGCCTCATCACTGGACATGCAAATGAATTTTTCGCAACATATCAGTACCTCCTATCACAATATTAACCAGTCAAGGACAGGAATTCCCACACACAAGAGTAATATTTTGGGAAATAATTGTATTGGAGTCTATGGGCAGCAGGAAGGGATCTCGCTGCAAACTACAAGCCAAAAAACGCCCCACTCCACTGATGACTTGCTCTTGGCCAACACCCTTAACGACTTTTACTGCCGTTTTGACGAGCCATCAAGCAGCCTTCACACCTCCAACGGCCCCAACAATAGAGACACTTTGGACACTCATTCCCCCATCTCTCCCCCCTCCATAGAGCCATCACCACCATCAAACACTTCATCTACAACACCTCCCTCCACACCCCACACCAAGGAGGATTTCACACCACCTTCTCCCACCACTACTCTTCATATTCATGAAGCAGATGTGAGGAAGCAGTTTAAGAGTCTGAATGCTCGAAAAGCTCCTGGCCCAGACGGTGTGTCTCCTGCCACCCTCAGACACTGTGCAAACGAGCTGGCCCCAGTGTTTTCTGGCATTTTCAACTCCTCACTGCAGGCATGTCATGTGCCTGCCTGCTTCAAGTCCTCTACCATAATCCCTGTCCCCAAGAAACCTAGGATCACTGGACTAAATGACTACAGACCTGTGGCTCTGACATCTGTGGTCATGAAGTCATTTGAGCGCCTGGTTCTCTCCTACCTCAAGACCCTCACAGCCCCCCTCCTGGACCCCCTGCAGTTTGCATACAGAGCCAACAGGTCTGTAGACGACGCTATCAACATGGCTCAACACTTCATCCTGCAGCATCTGGACTCCCCAGGAACCTACGCCAGGATCCTGTTTGTGGACTTCAGCTCTGCCTTCAACACCATCCTTCCAGACCATCTCCAAGGCAAGCTTTCCCAGATGAATGTGCCTGATCCCATCTGCCGGTGAATCACTGACTTCCTGACTGACAGGAAGCAGCATGTGAGGCTGGGAAAGAATGTCTCGGACTCCCGGACCATCAGCACCGGCTCCCCTCAGGGCTGTGTTCTTTCTCCTCTGCTCTTCTCCCTGTACACCAACTGCTGCACCTCCACCCACCAGTCTGTCAAGCTAATCAAGTTTGCAGATGACACCACTGTTATTGGACTCATCTCGGATGGGGATGAGTCTGCCTACAGAAGGGAGGTTGAACGTCTGGTGTCCTGGTGCAGCCACAACAACCTGGTGCTGAATGCCGAGAAGACAGTGGAGATTATTGTGGACTTCAGGAAGCACACAGCCCCACTCCCCCCCATCATCCTGACTGACACCCTCATCACCTCTGTGGACTCATTCCGCTTCCTGGGTACCACCATCACCCAGGACCTGAAGTGGGAGCCCACCATCACCTCCGTCATAAAGAAATCCCAGCAGAGGATGTACTTCCTGAGGCAGCTGAAGAAATTCAACCTGCCAACACGGACGATGATGCAATTCTACACCGCAATCATAGAGTCCATCCTCACCTCCTCCATCACCGTGTGGTACGCTGGAGCCACTATCAGGGACAAACAGAGACTGCAGCGTGTTGTGCGCTCTGCTGAGAAGGTGATTGGCTGCAAACTCCCATCTCTGCAGGACCTGTACACCTCCAGGACACTGGGGCGTGCAGCTCGGATCAGTGGTGACCCTTCTCACCCTGGACACAGTCTGTTTGACCTGCTCCCCTCAGGCAGGAGGCTCTGGTCCATTCGCACCAGAACCTCTCGCCACAAGAACAGTTTCTTCCCCTCTGCTGTTGGACTCATGAACAATAACCATATGACTGTTCCCACCACTAACACGTGACCCTACACTGGGTTCACTGCATCATTCCATGTTTGGCACTGATCACCACCTGCACTCATGTACATATCTATCCTCTTAGCACTTTTAATTCTTATTTTTATGTCTATTTAAGAGTTGTATAACAGTATGTTTGCACTAAGTACCGCAGCAATTTCCTAATGTTGTAAACCTGCTCAACATTTGGCAATAAAACCCTTTCTGATTCTGATTCTGATTCTGATTCTGCACTCAGAGGGTCACTTTGAAAATTCTGTAAATTTCTCTGCTTTTGAGCGCATATTAAGGGAGAGATGACAGGTTTGTATACACTTGTAGAGACAATCATGTGCATAAATTGTTAACTGTGGCCACAGTGTCAGGATCAGGAGAACAGTTTCAGCCAACACAGACACTGATCAGATTAAAGGACAAGTTCAGTATTTCACACTTAAAGCCCTGTTTTCAGTTTATGATGAAATCGAACGATTTTGATTGAAATTTGGACACATGCTGCTGGCCCGAGCTTTTTTGGTTTCTGTGGTAGCACACCCCCACCTCCACAATGGCTGCATAGGTGCACTGGAACAATCCTTCCTAAAACGCATAAAACTGTCGTTTACAAAGACGTGAAACTCACCGAGTGGTCAGGAGTGTTATGTTCACACAAAAATCGCTGCAAAAGATACTTTCCAACTGGTTTTTATTGTAGTTTTTGTCCAACTCCATTGACTTGTATTAGACGTGCTGTGATGTACGGTATTAGTCCGCCGCTATTTTATTCTATTATTAAAGCTCTCGGCGGAAGAATGTACAGGTGTGAGGCGTTTGAAAAAATAGGTCCACAGTTTTATAACAAATGGTAAAACACCTGTTGGAAAGCATTTTTGCAGCGATTTGTGTGTGAACATATCAGTGAACACCCCTGACCACTCGATGAGTTTCACGTCTTTGTATGAAGCCATTGTGGAGGTGGGGGTGTGCTACCACAGAAACCAAAAAAAGCTCGGGCCAGCAGCATGTGTCCAAATTTCAATCAAAATCGTTCAATTTCATCATAAACAATCTGAAAACAAAGCTTTAAGTGTAAAATAACAAACTTGTCCTTTAAATAAGAGTGATACATTCTCAGTGTGTATGACCTCATCTTTTCCATTAGATTATGTAATTAAAATAATTTAAAATTTTACCTTATTCGGTGAGTCCAACATTGGTTTTATTTTGGTCCCTGCAGTCCCGCCCTTCCTTCGAAACATCTCCAGGAGTTTGGTGGTGTACCCGTCCAATCTGGACAAAAACGTTCGCTCCAGATGAATTGTGGTTATTCACTTAAAGTCCTCTTTGATCTGAAATGAGAGATAAAAACACAAAATTGTCATGGTCCCCGTGCCTGCCCAGCCGGCCTCACACGGCTACACTTGTGTTTTTTGCTTTCTCTCTCTCTCTCTCTCTCTCCCCTACCTCTCTGCCTGGGCGGAGCTCACGGCTGGCTCTCGCCCTTGGCTCACACACCTGTTGGCGATCAGCTGATTATCCAACTATTTGAGGCTGGGCCACAGATCCTCCCATCGCTGGATGATTGTGCTACTGACGTTAGTCTTTCTTCCCAGCTCCCGTGGTCTCGTACCTTTGTGCCCTACATTCGTGACTTGTGAGTGATTTTTTCCCCTTCTTGTTCCAGTTTACCTTCCCGGACCTGTGACCTCCCAGCGGTACGAACGTGTGTGAGTTGGATGTGAGGACGTGAGCGAGCATGAAAGAGAGAGCCTTCCCCTAATCCCTTGGAACCCTGGATTTTTCCCCGTCACTGTATATATCCCTTAAGGACCCACAGTGACACTGGTGTCACCGCCCCTTTACACTTAGAGAAAAACTATTTATAATGGTTTAACTTTGACTTTTAACTAATAAAGTCCCTAAGTGACGTCTACTGCACAAACTAGTTCAGTCATGTGACAAGTGAGGCACTCTGGGTGTTCAAGACACCATTTTCAAAGTCTTGGTCCACCTGGTTAGCTAATGAGACCACTCTGCTAATTTTAAAAACTTTCTTTTCTTTTTCCAAAGGTAAGCTTTTACTCATTCAGCAATTCTAAACTTTAGATAAGATGTCATAGGTCACTTGTAACCTAGTTTGGTAATATTTGTGAAACAATTTGATCTAGAATCAGTTTGTTAAATATCGCTGTGACAAATATGTCACATCGGGCATTAAACTCCAAATTTTCTTAAAAAAACTGATGTGACATATTTGTCACAAAAAGACAAAACCTGATCATTTGCTTGGTCAGTTTAGCTTATTCTGTTACTTTAATTAAACATATTCTTTGTTGTTAATTCTCAGTCATATTTAACTAAATTCAAGCATACCTAATTTGTTAAATTACCTAAATTTGTGATGGAACTTTACTTTAGCTCTGTCGAGGCGTTTTTCAGTTACCCCCTATTTTCTGTCATTTTCACTCTTTTGTAGAATGGATAAAAAGAAAAAATATAGTGTTCAAGATGCGCTGGAGTTTATCACTGCAGAGGACAGTGAGTATGAGGGATGTGAAAGTAGCTCAGATGAAGATTCTGAAGACCCTAATTACAACCCCCACAAAGACGTGGAGAGTGATGAATCAAGTGAATCCAGTGATTCAGACAGTTGTGATTCAAGTGATTTAGAGACAAAGACACATTCAAGCCATATAGACACTGGGCAGCCCAAGGCAGCTATCAAACGACAAAAATTCTCCTGGAGAAAGAAAATGTTCGAAACCCCTGAGACCACATTCAAGGGACCCTGTGCCAAACCTCCAGATGAGATCCACACTCCACTGGAGTACTTCAAAAACTTCATCACAGATTATATGCTGCTGTTGTTAATGGAACAAACAAATTTATACAGTGTGTAAAAATCCAACCATCTGAGAAATGTAAATACCACTGTTAAAGAACTAGAAATACTCATTGGTCTCTATCTGAGGATGGGTCTATGCCAAATGCCTGGAAATCGAGCATACTGGGAAAATGACACCAGGTGTCCTATGGTAGCAGATAACATGTCCCGCAACCGATTTCAAACCCTGTTGGGATCTCTACATTTCACTGACAAAACAGATTTATTACACAGAGATGCAGAAGACAAGTGCTGGAAGATCCGTCCATGGCTTGAAATGCTTCGCAAACAATGCCTGGATATCGTCCCAGAGGAGTACAACTCTGTTGATGAGCAAATGGTACACTTCAAGGGGACACACAGCCCAATAAGGCAGTATGTGAAGGGAAAGCCCCACCCCTGGGGATTGAAAATCTGGGCCCGGTTCTCATCCTCTGGTATGCTCCATGATTTTGTTGTTTATCAAGGTGGTACTGGGAAGAAGACTTTACTTGGGATTGGAGGAGATGTTGTGGTGAAGTTGTGTGAAACTCTGCCAGCTGAGCAAAACTACAAAGTTTTTGCTCATAACTTCTTCTCCTCAGCCCCACTTGTGCTCACACTTCTTCATTGGGCTGATTTATTTATTTATTTTTTTCCAAGAAGCTTGTTGAAGTAAACCAAGAAGTGTTACCATCATTATCCATGTTAAGAATTTGAAAATAAAAAGGAAATTCTGTTTTTAAAAGCAAGAAAGTGTTTACAGAATTACCTTCTAAATATGGAACAAATGTACCTTGTATGCCCAATGTGACGCATATGTGACATTTCACACCTGGGGCAGTGGGTGGAGCTATTACAAAAAAAACTTCAGAAATGTGTTATATATGATTCATTTGATATAACTTACAACCCCCATAATTTTCATGAAAGTAGAAATAGGTCTGGGTTCTTAAGGGATATTATCGCACTGGTGTGTAAATAAACGGTGCTCTGAGACGCCAACCTGTTCTGCGCTTGAGTCCCTGCTTTCAGATTGTGACAAAAATCATGTCAAAGATGACTCATGAGATCTCACATACACTTAGTTGCCGCATGAACAAGAACTGGATTTACCTGATTTTCACAGAACAGAGAAGGCCACCTCTCTAAGAGGTCTTGGATTGCGGGGCAATCCTTGACAACGTCTTTTCTTCTCATAGCGAAAGACTTCTCCATTTTCTCATTAATTGCCCTCTCATTGTTCTTCTTCTTCATTTCCTTCAGCAAATCTAGTCTCTCCATCTCTAAGGTTTCCTCAGTCTCACCGAATGGCAGTGGTGGCAGATAGTTGACTTCAGCTTTTTTTGCCCTTTTAAAGCCTTTAAGTGAACCCTCTTCACTGGAGCATCGTCTCTTCAGTGTGTTCATCTCGAGCTCTGGAATGGCTAATTGCCGACCTCTTAACTTTGCCCTGTAGTTGCCCATTTTATACTTTATCCTCTGTTGCCAACCATATAGGCCATTAAAAGACCCTGGCTCTTTGAGGCATGGGTATTTTGCTACCAAGGCTTCAGCAACAGCTAAAATCTGGACGCCAGTTGGATATGCTGTGAAGCCAAATATAGTCTCTGCAAGCTTCTCAAGAATGCTACTAGTTACGCTTGGGTTGTTCAAAAGTGTGCCATCATTTTCATAAGCTTGCTTTCCTGCTTCCAGTGCAAGGTCTATATCATAAGAGAAGTCTGGTATTTCAAACTTAAATGGCCATGGCTTAGACCTGTAGGATGGTCCACTCTCATCTGGGGAGGACAACAGGATTGTGTCGCATACAGATGAGGAGGAGCTTCCTTCTGTAGATAGTGGAACTGGAGATTCGACTTCTGACATGTCCACAGTAGTGAGACTCAAGATTACTGGTTCAGTTTTTACTACTTTGAGGTTAGCTTTATCTTGTACTTCCTCAATCAAGGTCAAAGTGAAGAACTGACCGTCGAAATCCATGTCCTGGTTAGAGATGGACCGATCCGATATTACGTATCGGTATCGGTCCGATACTGACCTAAATTACTGGATCGGATATCGGCCAGAAATAAAAAATGTAATCCGATCCATTAAATATCAAAAAAGCACCTCACAAAACTTGCGACACGGCGTAACTCGGCTCATAACCGTAGCACGTCGGAGCAGTGTGCTCACGTGATAGAGCGGCTGTGTGTATTTGTAGCCTCCTACCAAACCAGCATTTCATCTCCGAGGAAGTTATCCCAGAGAGAAGTAAAGCAAGTGTGTAAGTTCATCTCTGAATGTTTGTAAAGCATTCCCATGTTAAGCTTAACAACCGATATATGGAGCGACTGCCTCTTCTCCCTCCTTCTCCTGCCGCTACTTCAATCGTGAAACTGCTTAATGATCAGCTGATCGGCTTTTCTGTCGCGAGTCCGTCTCTCTTCTTTGTTTTTGGCCCACTTTGCACCAGAAAGAGGAAACCAGCGGCTGAACAACAGCAGCACGTTTAACCTTGATAAGGTGTCATTAGAATTTATTTAATATTACTTTCTACACCAGGATCCTTTTCTACGTAGCTGACGGCTGGTAACTGTGCAGGGGCGGATCTAGCAAAGTGTAGCCAGGGGGGCCCGATATGGCATTAACAGGGAAAAGGGGGCACAAAGTCATACTTTTGTTTCTAATTCTCATTTAAAATGTCTAGCTTTTAATAAATAATTATCTGAATCTTACACCCAAAGTTTTAATCTGATGTAAAATATATAGAAGTCCATTACTGTATATAGTAACTGTTAAGTCTAATACACCCTAGTAAGCTATAGTACTTTTTCCTTTGGGAAAGTACCATCTGTGAATTCTGCAATTCTGTTGAAGAAAGATGTTGAATCTATTTAATTATTCTTGAAAAATAATTTATTTCTGTGCATTTTTTTTCACCCTGCATCAAATTAAAGTTGATTACATCGATTAAGCATCATGAGGTGGAGGGTGGGGGCTGGTTCCCTATTTTCTTTTTGCTGGGAGTTTGCAACCCTATTAGTTAGGTTGCTTAATATTTCTGCTAAGAACTCTTTAAAATAACAGAATAAGGAGGATAGAGTAGGTTTAAGTTTATTAGATTGATCAGTGTTGCTGAACTATGAAATATTTTGGGTGCAGTGTATTTTTTACATACAGGTATAACAGAATAGCTTTAGTGTTGTTGTTTATTTAAACTTGAGTATGAACTTATACAAAATGCAGCAAGATATTAAAAAAACAGTTTTATTGATTAAAAAACACACTATATCGGATTCATATCGGTATCAGCAGATATCCAAATTTATGATATCGGTATCGGTATCGGACATAAAAAAGTGGTATCGTGCCATCTCTAGTCCTGGTACATAACAGTGAATGGTCCTGTAATATCAAATGTCTCTTGAAGAACATCATTGAGGTCCTGAAGTATGCTTGGGATGCCTGCAGGTAAAAGTAGTTTGTGGACATCATCCTCCCCAAAAATTATCCGCAGTTTCGCTGAGGGTGCCATATCAACAGGAAGAAGCTGCAACAACAGAGAAGAGAACTACACAGACATTTATTCACAAGCTTCTCTCCTCACATTTCAAAAGAATAGGCAAATGTGGTGCTTTAAAGTTGTCAGGCGTCTTCCTGCAAGGGTGTATGAAGCTAAAGGATAAAAATCTTTAAGCTCTCTTTGCTCAAGTAACTGCACACGCCCTGTGTTCTCCAGCTCATAACTCCTTAGGTGTTCATTGTACCATGTATTTTGTTGTCTCACGAAAAAAAGTCAGTTTGTTACAAATCACCATTATCTGTAACACTTCAGAAAAGTCAGGCAGTCCTGCAGTGGAACCACAACACAACAACATTCCCACTGCATAGTTGGTGCCTAAACTGCACACATTATTGGCAACATGCACAGATGTAACAGCAGGGAATCTGCATTTCACCAGGTCTTTTAGATCATCCTTAAGCACATCTAAAGAGACCTCTGTTGTTTTTGTAACTGCAAGTGATGGTTTGACAGAATGCAATTGATGATATGCAACCATGAGCTGATGCTTATTTTCAAGGGACAGCAAAATATTCCTGAAACAACCAGTGTGTCTGACCACCTTCTTGAAAAAGCTGTGTTTGGCCTCGAATCTCATTGTCCAGAGGGCAGCTAGGGGGCCAAATTCCCGAATGACCTGAGGATAGTGCTCAAGGAAATGGTGCTTGGGAGTGAGCTTATGTTGGGGGAAAACATCAAGGAATCTGCTTCGGTGTTCTGAAATGATGCTGTCAAGATAGCAAATGCTTTCTTCAGTATGGGCTCGAGACATGACAAGGTCCACAATGTAAGTAAGTAAGTAAGTAAAATTTTATTTATATAGCACATTTCTAGATAGAGATCACAAAGTGCTTTACAAGATATAACAGATTAAAAAGACAAAATACAAACAAAGTTAGCAAAAAGCAATTTTAAAAGATGTGTTTTCAGCTGTTTTTAAAAGTAATCAATGAATCAGCGGATCGTAAGTCCTGAGGAAGGAATTCCACAGTCTGGCGGCCACAGTAGCAAAAGCTCTATCACCCTAGTTTTCAGTCTCAGTATACGGAATGACAAGTAGGCCCTGACTACTCGACCTCAGAGACCTACTAGGGGCATAGGGCTGTAACAGTTCAATAATATATGGTGGTGCTTGTTGTTGAAGAGCCTTAAAAGTTAAAACCAAAATCTTAAAATGGACTCTAAATTCGACAGGAAGCCAATGTAACTGCATAAGCAATGGTGTTATATGTGAATATTTTGAAGCTTTCGTCAAAAGTCTTGCTGCAGCATTCTGAACGATCTGCAGGCGCTCCAAAGAACCTTTGTTTAGACAAGTAAACAGGGAATTGCAATAGTCCAGTCGTGAAGAGATAAAAGCATGAATAACAATCTCCAGTTCGGTATAGGATATTATAGAGCTCAATTTAGAAATATTTCTTAAATGATAAAAGCAAGACCGAACAAGAGATTTAACATGACTATCTAACGTAAGAGCAGGATCAAGGATAATCCCTAAGTTCCTGACAGATGGTTTTACAAACGTTGAAAGAGGACCAAGAGCATTTATTATACTGGGTATATGTCTATCTGGGGCACATAAGAGGACTTCGGTTTTATTTTCATTTAGTTGGAGGAAGTTTTCAGCCATCCAGCCTTTAATGGTTTCCAAGCACATTTTTTTTTTTTTTTTTTTTTTTTTGTCTGTCTGATTTTTTTTTTTTTTTTTTTTTTGCCTGTCCCATTTGGTTCTTAAGCCGTCAGAATTGTTGTCTGAAGACCAACAAGGATACCAAATGGATTTATTTTGCCAAATGGATCATCATGGCATTGCCGTATTGGTCCATTTGATCAAACTTTGTTGTTATTATTTATTTTATTTTCAGTTGTTACAGATGGGACAGACATGACTGGGGGATAGGAAAGGGAGAAAGAAAGAGAGGAAGGAAAAAGAAAACAGAAGGGAAAAGGGACAGTGAGAAAGGGCACTTACAAAGACAAAGAGAAAGAAAAAAAATCTCCTGGATCACCTGTTGAGAGAAAAAAGAGAAGACAAGCAAAAAAAACCAAACAAAAACAAAGCAACATTCTAAACACAACACCATCACGTTAATCTAGCTAAGTGTGAACAGCAGTAAATACTAAATATTGAAAGTTGTTGTGCAGCACGCTTGGGACAGACAGCGCACAATGTGCTTTGAAGTAGCAGCTAAGAAAGGTGTAGTTTATGTCTACGAACAGTGAACACCCGTGTGCACACCTGTGTGGATCAACGCGCTTGTATACAAAAGGTTTCCCCATGTAACGGTCTGCTAGAGGGTGTGGAGGCCCATAGCCCCGTCCCCAGGGCATGAAGCAGGCATGGAGGAGATCCAGGCTCCAGACATCCAGAGGCCCCAGAGTGCGAGAGCCCAAGGAGTACCACCGGAGGGGCATCCGTGCCACCTTCCTGGGAAGGGCTGAGGAGATCCCCAGGCGAGGGGTCACCCAGTAGCCACGGAGCAGAAGCCAGAGGGGCTGCACCGCCGTGCCCGCCGGCTCTGCCGGCAGCCAGCTGTGCCAGAGTGAACCGAGTTGCAGGCCCGAGGCCGAGGCCCGAGGGCCCCTTTGCCCGGAAGAGGCCTGACCGAGCGACAGGCACCAGGCCCCGCTAAGTAGCCACCGGGAGTGAGCTGGTGCATACCTGAGCGCCCAGCCCGGACACCAAGAACCACCAATGCACCAACCCCTGAGGGCATCAGTTACCAGCAGGGAGTGTGGTGAGGGGAGATAGGCCTCCACACTTGGAGGGCCTGGGAGTACCCAGGGAGGTGGAGTCTAAGACCCGACCTGACATATAGACACAGACAAACAGGCACACACAGACATAAACGTGCTTTCCCACCCTCATGCACACATATACAAACACTCAGCACTCACCCAACGTAGGGATAGACATACATAGACATGTACACACAATCATACTCCCCAAACATACTCTATGCCCCGGGTCCAGGTACCCTCGCCCCAGAGGGGAAACGGCACCAGACCCAAGAGATGTGACCCTTTCCCCGGGGTGGAGGCAAGCAGACCGCCCAGGCTCCGCAGCAGCAGGAGGCCAATCGGACAGCCAACACCTCCTCCCAGCCCCCGCCCCGATGGCTAGTAGAGAACGGGGTGTGTGAAGACCCCATACCTCCCTCCTCCCGCTCATGTGTAGTGTTGCTGCGTGTTGTTCTAAAGTGCATTTAAAACAAGGGAGGGCATGGTGCTGCTGCCAGAGAGCAGCAGGTGTTAGCACACGCCCCTCCCGAGAACCCTCAATGTCTACATGGATTTAAAATTGAGAGGTGGGCACCGGCGCCAGAGGTAGGGTTGAAAACACAGACCGTCCTCTGGACGCCGTTAACGTGGTCACCCTCAAGGCCCTATATATATATATATGTGTGTGTGTGTGTGTTATGAGAGTGTGAATAATGTGGATGTCTAAGTTGTGAAATAAAATTGAGGCACAGGTGGCCAGAAGGGGACAGAGGGGGGGGGGATGCCTCCCTTGCACCCTGGTGACACACCCGCACCCCAAGGCCCTACCTGTGTGGGTGGGTGTGGTGGAGCAGGAAGAGGGAGGTAGCCGGGGATGGGGAGGAAAAGAAGGAAGGGGCAAGATGCCCCTCCTTAGGGCCAGCTCCCGGCTGACCCCAGTAGGCACCCCGTCCTCTAGTACCCACCAAGGCAAGGGAGCCCAGGCCCATCCAGACCGGGGCCTAAGCCCCACAGGACCTGGGGAAGCCCACCCCACCCCACCGCAGAGGAAACTATACCCACCCCAACATTCAATCATCTCCAGACTACACAAGACAACAGACACCCAGGTTAGGTTTATTCTCCACCTCTCCTGTGTCTCTCCCCACCTGCAGAGTGGACTTTTGCAAGGATGGAACAACCTCCTGCCAGTTGAAGAGTCCCCAGTTAGGCCGATGCACCAGAGGCCCCTGCGCCAGGGCTGAGCCCCGTGCACCCACCGCCCACAACCTCGGCGACACACCGGCGAGGACCGAAGCCCCCAAGGCCCAGCCAGAGCCCCATCACGGAGACGAAGCACCCCGAACCCCAAGCCCCCGCCTGCCCCGGATCCACTCAGGGGCAGCCAGGCTACCAGGCCAGTAACCTACGTCCGCCAGTACACCATCCCCCAGCCCTGCTGCACGCAGCCACGAGGAGAACACCCTCTAAGAGCGACCAGAGCCACTCACCAGGTTATGACCACAACCCCCCGGGTTGAGCCCTCCAGGGATAACGTCTCTAGGGGTTCTCCTGACGCCCTAAGCCCATCCCAACCTCCACATCAACCACAATGGCGAAGGCAGGACCAAACCATGACCCCCACCCCACTAGGTGATGAAGCCGATCAAAGGAGCCCAAAGGGATTGATCACATGTGGTGGCAGAGGCTGTATCAAGACTAATGTGATCTATTAGATGGTTTTATATTGATTAGAATTAAGATTATTTTTATTTTTCCAGTTAAGGAGGACCGTTTTCTTGGCAATGCATAAGGCTGTAAAAACAATGTGGGCTGTGTTTCTTTCTGCAGTGACCTCATCCAAGTTGCTCAGCAAGCACACTAAAGGGGAGGCTGGAATGTTACATTTCAGACACTTTGATAAGTCTTCACATATCTCACGCCAAAACCTCTGCACTGGTGGACAGAACCAAAGGGCGTGGATGTAATTGTCTGGTGTATTGCCTTGACAGTGTGAGCAGTTGTTGGAAGATGTAAAGCCCATCTTGAACATCCGATGACCTGTATAGTGCACTCTATGTAGTATTTTGTATTGTATTAATTGCAGACTGGGATTTTTAATCAGTTTAAAGGTTTTTAAGCATACCTGAGACCAGAAGTTTTGGTCTAAGCTTACTGATAAATCTGCTTCCCACTTTGCAATAGGAAGGGATATTGATTCATCTATTTTAGAAAGTGTTCTGTATATTTTAGATAATAATTTGGGGGATTTAAGAGTAAGAAAGTGTACCACACTTGGTGGTGTTTGTAATTCAGCTTGACTGAGGTTAAATCTCTTTTTTACTATGGATTTAATTTGTTGATATTCTGAAAATCTTTTCTTGTTGATCCCATATTGTGCAACAAGTCTGTCAAATGGAATAAATTCTGTTCCCTCTAATATATGTTCTAAGTATTTAATTCCTTTACAACTCCATTCTGGAAAATTAATCATATTATTGTTTTGTAATATGTCAGGGTTATTCCAGATAGGTGTACGTTTGCATGGGATTAATGAGGATGCTGTCATTTTTAGAAACTCCCACCATGCTGTCACAGAAGAGCTGATGTTGATGCTTTTAAAGCATTCATGTCTTTTGATGTTTGAGCTGATAAATAGTAGTTCTGAAATTTCTAGATTATTACATAGTGCCGTTCTACATCTAGCCAGGGCTCATCTAAGAAGCTGTGTTTAAACCATCTAGAGATGAACTGAAGCCTGTTGGCTAAAAAATAGTGATTAAAGTTAGGCAGATCTAATCCTCCTTTATCCTTGGTCCTTTGTAATGTTTTTAAGCTGATACGTGGGGTTTGTCTTTCCAAAGGAATTTAGAAATACATGAGTCTAGAGATCTGAACCAATCTTGTGATGGCTTATTTGGGATCATTGAAAACAAGTAGTTTATTTTTGGCAAGACCATCATTTTTATAGCGGCAACCCTTCCCATGAGTGATATGGGTAAAGATTTCCATCTAGCCAGATCGCTTTCTACTGTCTTTAAGAGCGGGATGTGGTTTAATTTAGTTAATTCTGAAAGCTTAGGAGAGACATTAATACCTAAATATTTTATATTTCCAGATTGCAGTGGTGTAGGAGAAGAATTATGGAAGGAGCAATTAATCGGAAGGACTGTAGATTTTGACCAGTTGATTGAATAATCTGAGACTCTTGAGAAAGAATTTATCAATTCAATCACCCCAGAGATATTGGTTTGTGAGTTTTGGAGAAAAAGTAACACATCATCCGCATAAAGGCTGATTTTATGTTCTACATTCTTGCATTTTATGCCCTTAATTACTGAATTCTGTCTAATTGCTGCTGCTAGTGGTTCAATAAAAATTGCAAACAGTGAAGGGGAGAGTGGGCATCCCTGCCTGGTGCCCCTCAGGAGACAGAAGCTGGAGGATGTTTGGTCATTTGTTCTGACACAAGCTGTTGGGGAATTATATAATATTTTTAACCAGTTTATGAAAGAGGTTCCAAAACCAAATTTGTGTAAAGTTGCAAATAGAAATTTCAGTTAACTCTGTCAAATGCTTTTTCTGCATCAAGAGACAATATTATGGTTTCAATGTTTTTACTGCATGAGTAGTCTGTTAAATTAAGTAATCTACGTGTATTTGTTGATGAGTGCCTACCTTTTATGAAAGCAGTTTGGTCAGGATGAATTAAAAGGGGGGTTATTTTCTCTAATCTCTTTGAGAGAGCTTTGCAGATTATTTTAAGGTCTACATTAATAAGGGATATTGGACGATAGCTTGAGGGATATACAGGGTCTTTGCCTGGTTTTAGTAAGAGACTGATATTTGCAGAGTTCATATTTGGTGGTAGTCTACCATTTTCTTTGATTTCCTGCAACATTCTGTAAAAACTGGTGTTAGAATCGTCCAGAATTCTTTGTAGAATTCTGCAGGAAAGCCGTCTGGACCTGGAGCCTTATTATTGGGCATACTTATCAGGGCTTCCTGGAGTTCACCTGGCGTCAGTGGCGAATCCAGTGCCATTGCTTGGGTGTCTAATAATTTTGGAAGAGTTATGTTGTCCAGAAACTGATCAATTTCGTTTTTAGATGGGTTTATTTGTGGTGCATATAAAGTTTCATAGAAATCCCTAAAAATTTTGTTTATTTTTTTAAGATCATATATTGTATTCCCAGATAAATCTTTAACAGCACATATAGTTGTTTTTTCTTTATTGATTTTTAACTGGTTAGCAAGAAATTGTCCGGATTTGTTACCGTGTTCATAACTTTGCAGGCGAAGTCTTTGTACTAAGAATTTAGTCTTTTTATTAATAATTTCATTTAATTCTAGTTTTGTTTTGCGTAAATTGTTTAATATTTCTTGATCTTGGTGTGATACATAGGCTTTTTCTAAGGATTTGATGTTTTTTTCCAGTTCTTGAATATTTTTGTTTTCTTCTTTCTTCTTATGTGATGA
Source organism: Oreochromis aureus (assembly GCF_013358895.1). Classification (NCBI taxonomy): domain Eukaryota; kingdom Metazoa; phylum Chordata; class Actinopteri; order Cichliformes; family Cichlidae; genus Oreochromis; species Oreochromis aureus. Next base: position 118,201,005 of record NC_052944.1, on the reverse strand, counting down.
GAAAGAGATTATTTTACCTCTCATCACGGCTTTCCCTGCTTCCCAGAGGACAGATGCTGATGTTCCAGGAATGTCATTAAAGTCTAAATATGACGTCCATTCTTTTTTAAAGTATTTGATAAACTCTTCATCTTTTTTTTTTTTTTTTTTTTAATCTCTTTATCCTGGTTCTTGTTCTACCCAAGATTTCTTCCTGTTAAAAGAGAGCTTTTCCTTCCTGCTGTCACCAAGTGTTTGCTCATAGGGGTTTGTTTGATTGTTGGGTTTTTCTCTGCATTGTTGTAGGGTCTTTACCCGACAATACAAAGCTGGTGAGTTGACTGCTGTTGTGATTTGGAGCCATATAAATACAACTGAATTGAATTGAGTAATCATCTTCGTATAGTGACAAAATATTTCTATCCTGATGCGAGTGGTATCATTTTACAGTTTGCTTTGATTGGTTAGAAACGCACTTTGATAGTTTTTCCTTTTATTTATAAGATGTAAAGAAAATATAAAGTGTGACTGCTTTGAAATGAAAATGAAAAGTTTTAATGAACAACTTCCTACAAAAGGCAATAAAGCATGAATAACTATATCTGTTCAGTCTTCGCTGTGTCCTCATGAACAGCACTAGTACTTGAGTGCATTTAAGGTCCTTTGCAGTTGTTTCAAGGATTTTGCATAACAATCTAAGCATCCCAAGTGCCTAAGATTTTAAAATTTCAGCACCATGTGGTGTTAACTTGTGAGGTTGATTTGCTTTTTTCACTGTGTGTGTGTCTATGTGTGTGGTCTTTCTTAAGACTTTGTAATCCTTTTCTTTATCTGTCTTATTTATCAGCATTGAAGATATTTTTCAACCCCCCTTGAAGGACCAATTCAGATCAATTTAAACTGTGTGTGACGTATTTGATACATCTGAATTCATCTCTTCTTTACTCTCAGTAATTAAATTCTAATCGCTATGTTGCAAAAATGCAGGGTGATATCTGTTCATTGTTTAGTCAACAATATTTTGCCCCTGGCTGTTGTTTGATGGCTATTTGCTACATGGGGATGAATGTATTCTGCCAGCCGAGGGTTCCTCATCTCCATTACATCTCGCTATAAGGTAGTAATTACCAATCCCAGATGCCATGTGCTTACATGTACTGTCTGTATGTTGGTTACAGAAATGTGCACTATCACGGGCCAGCTGTTAGAACAACACAGAGTGGGGAGGAGTGACTGCAGGCAAACATTTCTCCACAGCTTCAAGCTTCATCATGGTTTGCAAAACGCTCCATGTGTGGATTCCTTTTCAGAAACCCAATCCCAGAATGAGCGGATCCAATCAATCTCAAAATTATAGCCTGCCGGCACAATCCATTTACTTTTGCAACCTATCACATTAAACATAGTGCAGTTTTGCTTTTTTGTAAATAAGTTTGGAATATCCAGCTGATATTTTTCAGAAGTGATTTCAGAGTCCCTAAAGACTCGGCTAAGCTCACTGCATTTCATCTGCTGCTCTGTGGATTATGTTCAGGTTTATGGTGTGTTGTTCAGATTTTTGTTGTTGTTGGTTTTTTTAACCTAAAACTTTACAGTTGTGGTTCACTGTCACCACTTTAATCACTGCCCATTCTAAGTGCAGGTAGCTTTTTAAGTAATCTGGTTACAAAGCACTTGCGTATCAGAATGCACTATCATGCAATCTCACAGCCGCGTACATTTATAGCCATTTTGTAATATATTGGAAATGAACCTATGTGTGACACGGATCAGGGTTAAGGAATCGGTATGCAGTCTGAAGACTTATGGCTTGTGGTGCTGGAGCTTAAGCTCCACGAGGGGGGAGGTCATTGATCTGTGGTGGCAGAGCCTTTTTCCCTCCATGAGAGTGCACAGAGACAAACAGGTTATCACTTCCCCACCCCGCCCTTCGTCCATGCGTTTTCTGATTAGTGACGGTAAAAATTGACTTTCTGTCCGGTCACAGAATGATCCGTGCACATTCAGTGCATTAGGTTTTACATCACTGTGATGTTCGGTAGATTTAGCATTTTAAACTTCTCTCTTTGCCTCTGTGAGTGATGATTGCTGCTCTTGTAAACAATAGTGTAAATATTTAAATATTTAATATATAAACTCTTCATCTTTGAGCAGCGATGTATTAAATCTCCAGTTTTTACTTGGCGTAGTATTATTCTTCTGCATTAGTGTTAAAGATACAGGAGCATGATCGCTGACAGCTATAGGATGAATCTCAGTGTCTGAAATGTCACTCAGCAGTGAGCTGCTGACCAAAAAATAATCCAGACGAGAGTAGGAGTGATGGACATGTGAGAAGAAAGTATATTCCTTACTGTTGGGGTGAAGGGAGCCCCATGCATCGCAAAGACCAAAGTCGCTCATATACTGTTTGATTATATTTGTTATCTTAGCTGCTACTTCAAAGCACATTGTGCGCTGTCTGTCCTGCGTGCTGCACAACAACTTTCAATATTTAGTATTTATTGCTGTTCACACTTAGCTAGATTAACGTGATGGTGTTGTGTTTAGTATGTTGCTTTGTTTTTTTTTTTTTTTTGCTTGCTTCTTCTTCTTCTTTTCTCTCAACAGGTGATCCAGGAGATTTTTTTTTTCTTTGTCTTTGTAAGTGCCCTTTCTCACTGTCCCTTTTCCCTTCTGTTTTTCTTTTCCTTCCTCTCTTTCTTTCTCCCTTTCCTATCCCCCAGTCATGTCTGTCCCATCTGTAACAACTGAAAATAAAATAAATAATAATAACAAAGTTTGATCAAATGGACCAATACGGCAATGCCATGATGATCCATTTGGCAAAATAAATCCATTTGGTATCCTTGTTGGTCTTCAGACAACAATTCTGACGGCTTAAGAACCAAATGGGACAGACACAAAAAAAAAAAAAAAAAAAAAAAAAAAAGCCGATTTACAGAGCTTTTAGTTGTTTTGAAATTTGTGTAATGTGCTTCAGTGTTATTGATATTATTATTAAATTATTATTATTATTGATTGCTTATATTTTAACAATTGTGAAACCTGACTGTGGATGTAAGAGCCAAATTATGTGGATATCTTGAATCCACTTTATTGTGTAATATTTTATGTGATTGTATTTGACGGAAGACGAGCTCTGTTGTGGAAGCTAATGGGGTTCCTTTTATAAACAAATAAACAAACATAGGATTTATTATCAGTAAATGATTATATATAAAACTATAACAAAATATAGAAATAGGAAATGGGAAACCACAAAATAATATAAATTATAAAATAATATAAAAGTGTGTGTGTGTGTGTGTGTGTGTGTATTTGTGTACAATCAGGAGGGATGGGCATGATTTGAGTGTTTAAACAGTCATGGTTGGATGTAATGTGTTTCTACTACCAGCAGGTGGGGATAAGAGACCGTTAAGGTGTTTGGTGCCACACTCCACCTTCAGGTTTAAAACTAGTGTTAATGGAGGGAGTTTGAAGGTTCAGTTTGTTCCACGACTGCATTTCACTCAGTGCCTCTGTTTGTATCTCTGTCACTGCAGGACCAACATGGAGCGAGAAGTCAGCGCTCTCAGGAGGCCGACAAACCTCACAGAAGAAAGAGAGAGAAAAAACACACCTGTGACTTGTGTGGAAAGTCTTTTTCCTGGAGGGGTTCCCTAAAAAACCACCAACTCATCCACAGTGGAGTTAAAGCGTACAGCTGTGATCAGTGTGGCAGAGCTTTTACTCGCAGTAGCAGCTTACAGAATCATCTAGTTACCCACTCTGGAAATAAGGCATACAGCTGTGACGAGTGTGGAAAAACTTTCAGCCAGAGAGGAAACCGAAATATACACCGACGCATTCGCAGCAGACATGATGTGTACTGCTGTGATCAGTGTGGCAAATACTTTGCTACAGACACACAGTTACAACGACACATGTTTACCCACACTGAGGGACGACCTTATAAATGTGACCTGTGTGAGAAGACTTTTAAATTTCCACATTCCCTGAGACGACACCAACAGATCCACACCAGAAAGACACTCTACAAGTGCTACTGTGAGGTATGTATTTATATTGTTATCTTGTCATTTTAGCCTGACTGTTTGGAACAACTCTGCTCATTAAACTGTGTTAGCATGTTAGCACTTCTACTGCATGGAAAAGCAGCTCTGAGGCTACGTTCACACTGCAGGTCTTAATGCTCAATTCAGATTTTTTGATCAAATCCGATTTTTTTGTCTGCTTGTTCACACGACAAATAAAATGCGACAGCAAACGCGCTCTAGTGTGAACGCTCAAAGCGGCCCGCATGCGCAAAAGAAGATGTCACACACAACGGGCTCTGTTTAGACCCAGACCAAACAGTATTGTTTGACTGATGGCCCTTAATATAAAGACTTCAGACTTTATGTTTCCCAATTTTTGCTTTAAGTTATTTTGTTATTTACATAATAATGTAAATAACCTAATAATTATCCTTATTGCTGTTTTAGAGGAGCGGTGCTTCAAAGGATAGTTGCAGATTTCTGTCAGAATCTGCAGATTATACAAATAAAATGTTCACGTTTCTCCAACGTTGTCTTCCCAACAGTTTCACTAACATCTACACTGGATGGCCAGGAAGCGTTCGCGATGTCTTCTCTGGCGCTGATAATTGGCGTCTGTCTTGTGTCCATGACGTAAAAGACGGATTTAATGCGACATGACCGTTCACACAGCAGTCGCTTTCTAAAACATCGGATAAGTATCGGATTCAGTACCACATACGAAAGTGACCCAGATTGGATTTGAAAATATCGGATTTGTGCCGTTCACACTGTCATACCATGATCGGATATGAGTCGGATAGGGGCGAAAAAATCGGATTTGATGCGCTTTCAACTGCAGTGTGAACGTAGCCTAAGTGATTATCAGTGTTGGGCAAGTTACTTTGAAATAGTAATTCAATTACAGTTACTAGTTACTTCTTCAAAAAAGTAACTGAGTTAGTAACTGAGTTACAATATTCTAAAAGTAATTAATTACTTGGAAAAGTAACTATTGCGTTACTTTAAAAAAAAAAACAAAGAACGTTTAACCCTCTGGGGTCCAGGGTGTAATTGGCCATTTTTTACTACTCTTGATTTTCCCTCCACATTTTACCTTTAAAAACTATTTACTTTGCCTTGTTTGGTATCATTCTTTTTAGCACAACCTCGTGTGCCTGAATTTACAGTCATGTTCTCATTTTGACAAACTGTATTAACACAATTGATCTAAAATCAGACAAAAAACATAAAATCAGAGTAGAAAAAGTTATATTTTTACTGTAACAACCACAAACATGTTTAATGAATCATATTTCATAACTTCAAATGCAAATATTAATTGTCAATTTTAAAATCCTATGCACAAGTTTTGCAAACAAAGTTATTTGCATCCATTTACCTTTTACCCTTTTTTTAAATAACCATTTCAAACTATTTACAGAACAATCAGCTGTTCTTCAATAAGATGCCACACAAATTATTTGTGCCACTCCAAAAAAATATTTTGTTTCCACTATAAAGGAGAACATCACAGCCTGATACCTGCAGGTCTGACAGCAGCAGGTGTATCACTGCTGTTTCTACCTGGAGACAGCAGTCGCCTCATTGTTCTAACACACAACACACAACTATCCACAACACTACACACTAACTACACAAGACAACACATTAACTACACACTCCAAACACGCTAAACGTCACAAATTTCACATCTCAAAACTCGCTCTCTCTCTTTTCCTGCTCTCTCTCTCTCCGTCACTTGTAAAACTTCCCCTGTTTTGTTTTGTTTTGTTTTTTTTGTTCATAAGCAGAGAGTGCTTGCTAGCGCTAACGTGACAAAACTAATAAGGAAAAAACTCCGCGTATATATTGTTTATCATGACTCTGGTTTTACATGGCCTATCGACACAATTTAAAAACTGGTATATATCACGACTACTTTATTCTTCCTCAGTCAAACAGCAGCACTCATGCGATTGTTTTGCCCCCTGAGCTCCAGGTGTTGTGCTGGACAGTGCTCGTGATTAGCGTCCGCGGGAGCGCGCAGCTGCTTAAAGCTGTAGCGTCCAGAAGATCCAGTAAGCTGAACACAGCTTCAACCGTCTGTTGGTTGAAAAATAGTAACGGACGGTGTTTCCTTGTTAGTAACTGTAACGCCGTTGTAATGATAGGAATAGTAATTAGATTACTCGTTACTGAAAAAAGTAACGCCGTTAGTAACGCCATTACTTGTAACGCCGTTATTCCCATCACTGGTGATTATTCAGATTTTCATGTCAGTTATGATTTTAGTATTACTGTAGTATTATGGTGGTAGTATTGTAGTTATTGCAGCCCAGTGAACTGAGTGTTTCAACTGAAACAGTAACATGTAGTTGGACATCTGCAGAGATTCTTTATTTCAGGCGATGTTCAGGATAAAATGTTGAAGGACTGACTTACACTGTGTTTGTGTCTTTGTTTAGAAGCAGAGCGACACAGATGGATCCAGTTCTCAGCCCTGTCATCACTGTGGTGGTGGGAAAGACTTTTGTTGTGACATCTGTGGAAAAACTTTCAGTCAGCAAGCCGGCCTAAAAATACATCAACGTAGACACACTGGAGACAAACTGAAATACTGCAAAGAATGTGGGAGAAGCTTCACCACATCACGTGACTTAAAAAAACATGAACTGATTCACAGTGGGGTTAAAAAGCACCTCTGTGATCAGTGTGGGTCATCCTTCACCACTGTGTGGGGGCTTAAAACACACAAACGAGTCCACACAGGAGAGAAACCGTACAAGTGCAGACAGTGTGACAAAAGCTTCTCACACTCAAATGGTCGTAACGATCATGAACGTGCACACGTGGAAGGAAACTACAGCTGTGAGCAGTGTGACAAGAGCTTCAGGAATCTCAGTTCATACTCCAAACACAAACAATCCCACGTTACTAATAAACTGTTTCACTGTTACCAATGTGCCCAAACATTCACCTCATTGTCTGCTCTGTGCAAACATCAGCGTGATCACTCAGGGCAGAAATCACTCCCATCACAGTGAATCTGCAGAGACAGAAAGATCCTCTGGTTTCAGTGTCAGACTCAAAAAGCTTGAGTTCATTGTTCTCCAGCAAAACGTTTTGGAAACTCATGTTTAACCTTTAAATCTCTGACATGTTTTAGCACACAAGGCTTCATCGGGGAGTTCACTCATGATTGGAGAATAAAGGTTTTTAGTTCTTTCAAAGAGACTCTTGGAGCTGTTTGATGTTTCTGTTTTTTCTGAAACCACCTGAAAGAAAAACTATTTTTCTTGCTTTATGTAGTGTGGAAGTTTTTAATGTTTCTTTCATCTGTGATGTTCTTGAATGTGTTCACATGAAGATGGTACAAATAAACTGTCCTTTTAGCTTTAGCTCCTAATTTATTCATTATTTATGGATGTAGCACAGCAGCAGTTTCTTGATTAACACATGGAGGGCTCGGGATCTGATGGTCAATAATGTTTTGTGTCCTTGTACACATCATACAGCTCAGCTGCTCCACAGATGTCAGGTTTACACAGTGGGGTGGTTTGTAAGAACGCAGCTCTCCTGTGGATAAATCCTCACTCTCAGGACCTCACACAGTCCAGCAGGTTTGGTCAGAAGATTTATCCCTTATACCACTGAGTCACTGAGTCTCCTGGTTGAACTGGCTGCATGCATCTCTGAATGTAAATTGGTGCACTATTAAGAGATCACTCTGGAACGGTATCATCACCCTAATTTGCCCACTTAGTAAATCTCACTCATAGCCAAGAAATTGAAATAAATCGTGTTTCCCTGCTGGATAGTGATCCACTGTAACTCTGCTCCTCCTTCCTGTTTAGGATTTCTGTGGCTGAAGTACTTCCCTCCATGCATCACTGATCCCAGCTAAGCCAAAGTAACATAAAGTTTTGCTCATCTTGAAAAAGCATTACAATAATGGGCATTACCAATGCAAACTGAATAATACAGAAGATGAAAGAATAGACTTTGATCAGTTAATAAAGCTCATGGTCGTGATTCATTGTGGCTGCTACACAGATACTTCTGGGTCACTTCTCTCAGGAACCTTCCTCACCTAAACTGACTGTTGGACCACAGCCCTGGTTTCATGAGAAATTGTTTCAGCCATGATTTCTCTTCCTGTATTTCAGAGTAAAGACTGAAGTGACAAATGGAAACATGTTTAAAAACGCAATGTGAGAGAGACGTTGAGCTCCTTAGAAGTTACCCTGGGCTTTTCTGTCACCCTGCTAGATGTTACACACCTCGTCATTGGACTGATTTCTCTGCTGGACTACTCCTGGGGAGAGTAACAACACTCTTACTAATTAGTTCCCTTTCACACCTTTGGCGATATTTATTTTTCTGCTTGCAGCGCTGTGAGCCAGAACAGCGAGAGAAAAATCTGCAACAGCGACGAGCCGAATGCTTAAGTGAATCCCAGCAGCTGCACATGTGCTACGCTGATTTAGAGGATATCTTTGCTCTGGATTTACATTTATACTTTTTCATTTCTATATGATTCTTCTTGCATCTAAACAAAGATGATTCAATTTGATAAATTTTGATGGCTCTTGTGTAAATGACATGTAACATTTGCTCTTGGTTTGGTTCTCCTGTACAGAACCTTGCAGTACAACAGAAACCTAAAAACATTATTTGTAGTTGTTATTCTTAGTTGTTCTGCTGCCTAAATACCACAGGGTGTAATTATGAAGTTATTGAGCTGCACATACTTTACGACCTGCTTAAGTTCGAGGTCACAGCGTCTGTAGAGCAGCTGGAACATAATGAAGTCTACAAGGTTAAAGTTTTCTCTTCACTTGTTGTTCTTTCTGCTGCTTGGTTTGATGGATCTGAGAGCCTTTGTTTTTATTACTGTTATTATAATTATTATTATTTTACTCTCTAGAAGCTTTAAAATAGTGTTTGTGTTTGAAAAAAATGGATTTAAGAATAGAACAGAAACATCTGTCCTTCTGAAAATCGCCCAAAGGCACGGAGACAAAGTCAAAGGATGAAACCTGTAACTTTCTCTTCCTTCATGTCATCGATTATTTATATAAAATGCATATAGCAACAGTAACACTTTAGTTTGGATTTTATGATTTCTGTAACTGGAAAATATTATTTTGTTTAAAGACAGAAGTGACCGCATAGTTGCAACATTGAAGTGAAATATTAATTAATTAGCATTAAGTATATTTGTTGCTTAAGCGTTTGCACTATAACTGAAGTAGGATTATAACTTTTAAGGAAGGAAAGATTTCAGATATTTAGTTCACTGTTTCAGTTATTTTATATGAAATTAAAAAATTTACGTTGGTCAAATATGATGCTCTAAATCAAATAAAAGTTTGAAAAATAATTTTTTTAATTTCCTTTTTGAAAATAAATGATGTTTTTTTAAATGTCGCAACAAATCTTCACAAAAAGTAATTGAAAATCAAAACCAGTCAAACAAAATAAAACGATTTAAAAATCAAATTTTTGAATCATGCTTAACCAAATGCCAGGCTGGAGAGCTGAGCCTAAAGTATACGTAGAAAGATTTCAACATTTGAGCAGATGGTCCAGTTAGAATGTTTTTATCACATATAAATGCCACAGTAGTGGGTCCTGGCCCAATGCTCTGTGTTTATGATTAAATATTTTTTTACTATTGTTTTTCTTGGTTTTTGTTATTCTTATTTATCACGCTCTCAGTAATCTTAGTTCTCCCTGCCTCAGTGTTTAGTTTCTGTTCCCGTGTCCCACGTTTCATCGTTTCATGTGGAGTCACCCTGTCTCCATGTTCCCCGTGTCTCCCCAGTCAGCCGTGCCTCCCTCGGGCACTCATGTGTGATACACAGTAATAAACCTGACTACATTTGCTACACTCTCTTTATTACCTGTTACTTTAAAATTCATACACTAATTATGTCTGCCCATCTCTCTAATGTGAAGGTCAAAGGTCAACATCCCAGTGACATAAGAGTAATCCCAAAGGGGCAAGGGGAGTGGTTAATTTAGCATATTTAGCATTAAGGGTACAGCAAGGATATACTTTTACTTATTGTGGCAGGGGCGTGGTCTCTGGCCTGCTGCAGTGGAGGGTGGTGGCGGGACGTTGGACGGCACAGGTGAGGGTGATGGAACTCATGACTCCCCCCTTTATAGTGACTGAGGAGACTGGCGTGGGCGAAGCGTGTAGTGCAGGAAGCCGAGGAGAGAGCTGGTTTCTGGCTACAAAGATGGCGTCAAACCAGAAAAGATCACATGTGGTCAAATAAAGTGTCAATCACCTCTGAATCAAACTCTGTGTGGGTCAGTTCATTTCACAGTGTTGTTTAATATATCTTCACTTGTCTCACCCTCCTGTGTCCATCAGGATGATCCTCAGCACTTACACAGATCCTCCATCGATGTTTTGGATCCAATCAGTGATCAGTTCTACGAGGTCTGGATGTTCACCAGCGCTCGCTACACCTCCATCTACCAGAAGGTGAGTGTACTCCTTTGTATTCAGATTAACATTATTTCTTTTTTAAAATGCATTTCCATATATGAGCTTTCTATTATTTCATGGGTAATTTAATCAGTATTGAAATTACAAGCATATCAACAAAGGTAAAGCTGATCTTTTCCACTTGGTGTCACACAGTCATGGAGAAATACAATAAATACATAATCAGTCATAGATCCTGAGCAATGACATTAAAAGAAGTCTGTGGCTCTAAAAACTAAACAGTATAAAGACTCCAAGCTGCTGTTTCTCTCCTACTCCTCATCACAGGTCATCTGTGTCAAAATACTGCAGTAAGTTCACATGTGGTAAATCCACTGCATCGCCACAACCGTCAATACCAGGCGACTAATGTGACACTTGCAGACTGAGTGATGTTGGTGGTTTGTACTGAGTGTGAGACAGAGCTGACCTCTGACCTCAGGGGGGAGAAATCTGATAGAAACTCTGACTCAGCAAAAATGTAGCCAAGGTGTTTATTGTCAGGAACACAGGATGACTGGCTGAGCTGAAACGACTGAAGCGAACACATGTACAGAGTCGAGCACATTAACATCAACAATGACGCTGAGCAGAGAGACACTGAGGGTTTAAATACACTGATGATGATGATGATTAGGGACACACAGCTGAACAGAACTAATAACACACAGGAAGCAAACATGACAACAGGAAATGTGAACAGGTGAACATGAAACAAGTGCAAACACTGGGCGAACACCAGGAACCCGACACACCAGTGACACCAGGATGTAACTGTGCCATGTCATCAATGTGGATCCATGAAGACTGAATGATTTCCTGATATATATTGTGATAAAATCACTTCTGTATGAACTGTGTGTTTCCAGCTTTATATTCATTAGATATGAAACCTTGATGCTTGTTTGAAAGGACACAGATAGACCTTGTTTCCTTCTTTCCTTCCTTTTTGTGTCCTCTGTGCTTCATCTGCTGCTCTTCACTCTGTTACTTTGTGACTCTGGTTCTCCTGCAGACACGTGGGTGGTGCTCTCCACCTGTAGATGGAGCAGCAGCTGGTCTGGCTGAGTTCCTCTGATTGTCTCTAAACTTCAATAACATCTCTCTGCATCGTTTGCAGGCAGAGGAGACGTGCTGGCAAAGTTTAAACTTCATCAACATTTACACTTTGTTTTCTTCAGGTTTCACTGCTGCTGCCTAAAAACAAAGCAATGGTACCAACGATGAAGAACTCAGTCTGGACTGATTGTTTGCTTCATCTGTGACGTCAGGCTTTAGCTCTTTAACATGTTCAATACATTTTCCTGTAAAACAGTCAATAAGTTAAATAACAGCACTGATATCAGTGACAGTCCAAAGACTTTGGTGCTCAGCAAAGCTTCAAGTTTCAGCTTTTATTGTGATGTACAGATAAACAGAGCAGCCACATTTATCTATGATGAAACTCTTTGGCTCCTCAGCTTTACATCAGCATATAGAGAGTGTGCAGTTAGATTATGAAGAAAATAACAGACAATAGCACTAATAATAATAATAATAATAATAATAATAATAATAATAATAATAATAATAATAATGAAAAAGAGAGACAAAAAGTATTAAATATTTAGGGAATTTAAGACAAGTTGGTATTTACAGTTCGTGTTAAACTTGTGCAAGTGGCATTTGTTGAAGTGACAGTGTGCAGAGTTAAAGTTAGTTTGCTGTCTTGTGTAGTTAGTGTGTAGTTAGTGTGTAGTTAGTGTGTAGTGTAGTCAATAGTTTTGTTGTGTGTGTCAGAACAATGAGGCGGCTGCTGAATGTTACAGGTGTTACAGCAGTGATACATCTCCTGTTGTCAGGCCTGCAGGTATCAGGCTGTTGTTCTCCTTTATCTCATAGTGGACAGAAATTATTTTTGGAGTGGCACAAATAATTTGTGTGGCATCAGATTTGATGCAGAACAGTAAATAGTTTGAAATGTTTATTTAAAAATGCCTTGGCTGCATTTTTAGGTAAACAGCTGCAAAAAACTCAGTTGCTTTTTTGAAGAAGTAACAATATAATTAATTGCCCAACATTCGTCATTATTTACTGTATTTTGCAGACAGAGAGTTACAGACTCTCTCCCAGACCACCGACTCATATTCGTTTCAGCTATGAGGCTGAACTGCAACTTGAAAAGGCCAATGCTGAGTTCATTGCTGGTGGAACTCATTTGACCCCCTCACCAAAACTGAAATCCCACCTTTTAGAAAGGATGGGTGAAGAAATAATAACATTTAAAGTCTATCCAACTGACAATGACCTGAATGAAGTTGCAGAAGCCCTTGTCAAACAGCATCCTTGTCTGAGGGAGCAGGGATCCTTCAATGGCTGTTATGGTTGGAAAATTAGCCTCAAGTATAAAATGGCCAATGTCCGGACCAAACTGAGAGGCCTAGGCTGTGCTGAGGTGTTGGTAAATTCACTAAAGAACAAGGCCCAAGACAAAAGTCAGGCAGCATTGAATGTGAAAAAGCCTAGAAGAGCAGAAGTCAATTACTGTCCGCAGTATCCAAAAGGAGAAACTACTGACAGCCTGGAAAAAGAGAGAATTGCACTGCTTTCAGAGGTTCAGAAGAGAAACAATGACAATATAGTGACAATGAAAATGCAGAAGACTTTTTCGTACAGAAGGCAAGAAGTTATTCAAGGACAGCCCTTCATTGCAGATTTTAAAAGCAGATGGCCAGCTCTGTTCACCGAGAAAGAGGTGCATGTCCTATATGTCTAGCTTTATGTCGCAAGAGTGTGTTTATGGTTGACCAGTTATTTCTTGCTTCACTAATATTGACATAACATAGTGATAAAACAGCTAATAATTCCTGGCACGTCCTTCCTCTGGTGCATATTGTAAGTGCATTGTTCATGTTTTTCAGATTGACAAGGAATTCCTGCGCATATCGACAGTACCGCTGCTATCTAGATTCTTTTATGAGCTAGACTTGTACACTCCACGCATGATGGAGCTCTTTCGAGGCAAAGGTGGGGTGGCTGGCAGAAAAATGAGACACATCATGGTGGCCATCTCCAAGGTGGGTTAGATCTGTGCTTAAGAACTTTTTATGCCCATAATCTGGCAATTTTATGAGCAAAGATATCTATACATATGGTAGGCAAAAGTCCTAAGAGATTTTCATATTTTATACAAATTATATAAGCATCAGTCTTATATTAATAAGTAATTGATAAAATCGTATGGTTAATTTTGATCAAAATGAAAAAACAAAACAAAAAAACATTAGTGTTTAGTTGCCTCATTTTGTGTCTGATTTGGTTTAGACAGATGTTTGGAGGTGGCTGTAGCTCAGGTGGTAGAGCAGGTCAGCTACTAACCAGAAGGTTGGCGGTTTGGTCCCAAGCTCCTCCAGTCTCCATGCCAAATATCCTTGGGCAAGATACTAACCCCAAGTTGCTCACCGATGCATTCATTGGAGTGTGAATGTGTATGAATGTTAGACAGTAAGCACTAAACCCGGTGGCGCCAGTGTTCGACAGCCTCGCCTCTGTCAGTGCGCCCCAGGGTGGCTGTGGCTACAATGTAGCTTACCACCACCAGTGTGTGAATGGGTGAATGACTGAATGTCTAAAACGCTTTGGGGTCCTTAGGGACTAAGTAAAGCGCTATATAAATACAGGCTATTTAAACAGTTTAGAAAAAGTGATTGGGTGAATGAATTGTTGTATAAAGGCAGCCTTGAGTGCTCCGAGTAGAAAAACGCTATATAAGAATCAGTCTATTTACCATGTGGCCTTTTGGACTCTTCCAAACCAAGTATTCCTTTTTCAAACTGCTGCCTAAAAGCTAAATATTGTCATTATGGATTCCCTTTTTTTCTTAGGATGACACAATACATACAAGGCGAGCATGCATCCTGAAGTCCTTGTGTGTCTACCTGAATGAAGACCATGAGAAACTTGTGAAGGAATTTACGGTCAGTTACATTCACAAGATGTTCTGTGTTATGTAATTTGCTGCAGGAGTTATGGGTAATTTCGATATATGAAATGGTAAAATGTGACACCAGGTGTGAATAAAAGATATTGCAATTGGTCCTTGTTTTGTTTCATGTCAAATTTCTGAGGTGTGAAACCAGAGACATAGAATTTAGTAAATATATCAGCATATTCACGCTGATTGCTGAATTCCTTTTTTTCATATCTAGACTCAAACAAATGTATTATTATATTTTACGTCACAGAACACTGAGGCCAACACTGAAGCCATGGAACAAACTGTGATGGGAGTGTATGTCATACATCAGGAGGGTGCGGAGCCTGGAGATGACCCAGAGAACATCGGTGTCCTGATTGAAGGCGTTGAGGTTCTCACTGGTTTGAGGAGCATTGCAATTGCTTGTGCTCTGTTATTTGGACTGATATACTGTCTGAACCTAAGCTACCCACGGAGCTCAAATGCACTTTTGAAGTCTTGCAAAAGATTATCATGAAGCTGGATGGGCAGAGGTTGTCATCCAAGGCACAGTTCCTAAAAAACAAGCTAATGGGGTGAATGAGCTTGAAACAGACTCAGGCAAGCCAGATATTTTTTTCAAGGTTTCTGCAATGCAAATATGTGTTTACCGTTTTAAAGTTTAAAATTGTAAGTTATAAAATGTTCATATAAACTATGTGGTTTGCTCTGTGGCTATTAGACAAAGATTGTTCGTTCATAACTTAAAGTCTTATACACTTGAAGTGTAAACACGGATTTTTGCCAGATGGGCAATTGTTACAAAGGCAAATGCACACTGGTTTTCGCAAATTGTTTGAGTGGAGCAGTTATACTCAAAATTGAATGTTTTCTCCACACGTTAAATAGCATAAAGTCACTATTAATGGATACAGCCTGATTAAATGGAGTACTAATGTATGCAAACAACATAGTAATGTTGTAATGTTATAGTAATGTTGAATGTTATGTCTGAGCTTTAAATTGTGTTAAAATTCATATTGTTGTTTGCAATGCATCTTTTACGAAAGTTGCTTTGGGGATAATATTTTTTGTCTGCAAACTATTCAACAGACTTATTTCATTTTTATTATTAGGGTTAGGGTTATTTTATTGTATTTTTTTGTTTCAGTCAGCATGTCTTGATCTGGAAGTTCTGTGGTCTTAGTATGAGATCGTTAAAGGGGAGAAAGCTAGGCTGAACTGGGATCCTGCCAACTGTTTTAAGAATGTTCAAGCAAAATAAAAGAGATGGTTTTGCAAGTTATCATTTATGTATTATGTTTCATTAATTTAATTAAAAGTAATGTTTACATAAGCAATACAAACACTAACTGAAACATGATTGGTGTAAGTACTACAGACATAAATTACATTTGTTCATTCAACAAGATTAACATTGGTGTAACAAACAAATATTTTACTAGTTCATGTAACAAGACTGACTTTTGATGTGCCAAGGTGTTTAAACAATATAACATGAATTTAAATTAATTTAATTAGACTAACTTGGTACAAACATGTTAACTGAATAAAAATCAAATTAACTGAATGTTAATGTTTAAATTATGTTACACTTACAAAGATATTTATTGTTGAAACAACACAATCAATATGGATTAATATAACATGATTTGTTTAGATGGAATATAGGTGGCAAGATAAAATTAAGTTCATCCAATGAATTATTTTTTTGAGTGTATGATCAACCTATCTCTAATAATCGGCTATGTACCAGAGGCCTTCAAGGTGGCTGTAGTTAAACCTTTACTCAAAAAGCATCTCTAGACCCAGCTGTCTTAGCTAATTACAGTGGCTTGCAAAAGTATTCGGCCCCCTTGAACTTTTCCACATTTTGTCACATTACAGCCACAAACATGAATCAATTTTATTGGAATTCCACGTGAAAGACCAATACAAAGTGGTGTACACGTGAGAAGTGGAACGAAAATCATACATGATTCCAAACAGTTTTACAAATAAATAACTGAAAAGTGGGTGTGCGTAATCATTCAGCCCCTGAGTCAATACTTTGTAGAACCACCTTTTGCTGCAATTACAGCTGCCAGTCTTTTTAGGGTATGTCTCTACCAGCTTTGCACATCTACAGACTGAAATCCTTGCCCATTCTTCTTTGCAAAACAGCTCCACAACTGCCCTGTGACGGCCTCAGAGGTTTTCTAAGAGAATATTTAGAGCAACAACACCATTAAGTCCAAAGAACAACTGCAAAGTGGGGTGTGTGTAATTATTCAGCCCCCTTTGGTCTGAGTGCAGTCAGTTGCCCATAGACATTGCCTGATGAGTGCTAATGACTAAACAGAGTGCACCTGTGTGTACTCTAATGTCAGTGCAAATACAGCTGTGATAGCCTTAGAGGTTGTCTAAGAGAATATTAGGAGCAACAACACCATGAAGTCCAAAGAACACACCAGACAGGTCAGGGACAAAGTTATTGAGAAATTTAAAGCAGGCTTAGGCTACAAAAAGATTTCCCAAGCCTTGAACATCCCACGGAGCACTGTTCAAGCCATCATTCAGAAATGGAAGGAGTATGGCACAACTGTAAACCTACCAAGACAAGGCCGTCCACCTAAACTCACAGGCCGAACAAGGAGAGCGCTGATCAGAAATGCAGGCAAGAGGCCCATGGTGACTCTGGACGAGCTGCAGAGATCTACAGCTCAGGTGGGGAATCTGTCCATAGGACAACTATTAGTCATGCACTGCACAAAGTTGGCCTTTATGGAGGAGTGGCAAGAAGAAAGCCATTGCAGAAAACCATAAGAAGTCCCGTTTGCAGTTTGCCACAAGCCATGTGGGGGACACACAAACATGTGGAAGAAGGTGCTCTGGTCAGATGAGACCAAATGGAACTTTTGGCCAAAATGCAAAACGCTATGTGTGGCGGAAAACTAACACTGCACATCACTCTGAACACACCATCCCCACTGTCAAATATGGTGGTGGCAGCATCATGCTCTGGGGTGCTTCTCCAGCAGGGACAGGGAAGCTGGTCAGAGTTGATGGGAAGATGGATGGAGCCAAATACAGGGCAATCTTGGAAGAAAACCTCTTGGAGTCTGCAAAAGACTTGAGACTGGGGCGGAGGTTCACCTTCCAGCAGGACAACCACCCTAAACATAAAGCCAGGGCAACAATGGAATGGTTTAAAACAAAACATATCCATGTGTTAGAATGGCCCAGTCAAAGTCCAGATCTAAATCCAATCGAGAATCTGTGGCAAGATCTGAAAACTGCTGTTCACAAACGCTGTCCATCTAATCTGACTGTGCTGGAGCTGTTTTGCAAAGAAGAATGGGCAAGGATTTCAGTCTGTAGATGTGGAAAGCTGGTAGAGACATATCCTAAAAGACTGGCAGCTGTAATTGCAGCAAAAGGTGGTTCTACAAAGTATTGACTCAGGGGGCTGAATAATTACGCACACCCCACTTTTCAGTTATTTATTTGTAAAAAATGTTTGGAATCATGTATGATTTTCGTTCCACTTCTCATGTGTGCACTACTTTGTATTGGTCTTTCACGTGGAATTCCAATCAAATTGATTCATGTTTGTGGCTGTAATGTGACAAAATGTGGAAAAGTTCAAGGGGGCCGAACACTTTTGCAAGCCACTGTATAGGCCAATCTCCAACCTTCCTTTCATTTCGAAAATCCTTGAAAGAGTATGTCTGTGAAGGTTCTCAGTAATCCAGGTCATCGTAGTCTAAGCAGCTTGGAAAGAAAAGCGTCTGGACTTCTTTGAGTTGCTTGAAGACGTTTCACCTCTCATCCAAGAAGCTTCTTCAGTTCTAAGGGTCAAATGGCCGAGAGTCCCAGATTTAAACCCAGTGGGAGTTTCCCCCCAAAGAGGGACAAAGGACACCCTGATGATCCTCTACCTAATCACATGAGCCAAGGTGTGAAAGCGGGTGTGGGTCACAATCAGCCAGGGTTTTGGGTGAGCTCATTGTGAAATCTGCCCCCACATTATCATGTGATTTCCTGAGGTCAGATGGCCCAGGATGTGAGTGGGCGTTAAGGCGTCTGGGAAGGATCTCAAAACTGGATTATAGATGGCAGAAGGTTGGTGTCGTAAACCCCGCCTCTGTTCAAAGATGGTCGCTCACAGTGGACATGGATGGCTTCTTTCACTCCTCTTTCAAACCATCTGTCCTCTCTGTCCAAAACGTGAACATTGGCATCCTCAAAAGAGTGACCTTTGTCCTTTAGATGCAGATGGACTGCTGAGTCTTGTCCTGTGGAGGTGGCTCTTCTATGTTGTGCCATATGTTTGTGAAGTGGCTGTTTGGTCTCTCCGATGTAGAGGTCTGGGCATTCCTCGCTACACTGTACAGCATACACCACGTTGTTAAGTCTGTGTTTTGGAGTTTTGTCTTTCGGGTGAACCAGTTTCTGTCTGAGTGTGTTGCTGGGTCTGAAGTACACTGGGATGTCGTGCTTGGAGAAAACTCTCCTGAGATTCTCTGATACACCGGCTACATAGGGGATGACAATGTTGTTGCGTCTGTCTTTCTTATCCTCCCTCGCTGGTGTCTGATCTTCTTTTCTGTGCATCTTTGCTGACTTTATAAATGCCCAATTAGGATAACCGCATGTTTTAAGTGCTTCCTTTACATGTGTGTGTTCCTTCTTTATCCCCTCAGGCTTAGAGGGAACATGTTCTGCCCGGTGTTGTAGGGTCCTGATTACCCAAGTTTGTGTTCCAGAGGGTGATGGGAGTCAAAGAGGAGGTACTGGTCCGTGTGTGTGGGCTTCCGGTAAACTTCAATGTTGAGGTTGCCATTCTCTTCAATGTGCACAGCGCAGTCCAGGAAAGGCAAACAGTTATCCTTTGTGTCTTCCCTGGTGAACTTGATGTTTTTATCCACGGCGTTAATGTGCGCAGTGAAGGATTCCACTTCTTGTGTCTTGATTTTGACCCAGGTGTCGTCTACATATCTGTACCAGTGGCTGGGTACTCTCCCATTAAAAGAGCCAAGAGCCTTTCTTTCCACTTCCTCCATGTAAAGGTTGGCTACAATAGGTGACACGGGGGAGCCCATGACATAGCCAGGTTTTTGTCTGTAGAAACCATCGTTGTATCTGAAATATGTTGTGGTAAGGCAGAGGTCTAACAGTGTGCAGATCTGATCGGGTGTGAAGTTGGTCCTGTCTTCCAAGGAGCTGTCTTCTTGTAGTCGCTTTCTGACAGTCTCCACTGCCTCTGTGGTGGGTATTCAATTGAAGAGGGAGGCTACATCAAAGGACACCATGGTTTCATCTGGATCCAGGGTAAGTTTCTGGACCATGTCGGTGAAGTTGGTGGAGTTCTTGATGTGATGTGGGGTGTTCCCCACAAGAGGTGCTAGGACGGTAGCAAGGTGTTTCGAGATGTTGTTAGTGGCTGAGTTTATGCTACTGACAATGGGTCTGAGTGGGACACCTTCTTTGTGGATCTTAGGAAGTCCGTAAATGCAGGGTATGGCCTCTACCCAGGGGATGACCCTGGGTAGAGGCCATTGTCAGTAGCATAAACTCAGCCACTTACAACATCTCGAAACACCTTGCTACCGTCCTAGCACCTCTTGTGGGGAACACGGTTCAATATTTTTTCGATATAAAAAAATGTTCATGCCTTTTAATTTGTCATTTATTAAAATTATAAACATATATTTTAACTCAAAAGTACAGTTTTTAAATTTAATGTTGCTGAAACAACAAAATAATAAAAAAAATTCATCTATCTGATCGAGAAATCACTCATTTTTGGAAAAGTGTGTTCCCACTAGTGCTGTCAGTGTAAATCTTTTAAAATGACGTTAACGCCATAACGCGGCAAATCTCCATTAATAAGTTACCGCGGATTGCCCCGTGCGTGGGGCTGGCCGGCGTCAACACGTTAACGAGCTAACTGCGCTAATGCACTAGTTCCCACCAATGTAATTGAGCATTGCATGGCACATCCGACATACTGTTTTACTTTTGTCCACTAAGCGCTTACCATCAGGGTCATACTTCAAATGAAGACGAAAATAATTCCAAACGGCAGATTTGAATTAGGGTGGGGGAGGTTCAATTTGCCATGTTGCGAGGAGTTTAACTTCTGTCTCGCTAGCTTGCGCTGCGCTCAGTGCTAGACACACTGATTGATACAGTTTGTTCATACTGACAGCACAGACACTGTTCAGCTCACATAAACACTGTGAGCACCAACTAGTGCTCGATCGCTGCTCTGTGCATGCAAAGCCTGCAGGGAAATGTAGTGCACTACCTGTTACTGTTGCACACGTCTGCGTCATACAGTCATAAATGCATTTGCATGTGTTGTATTCTAACCCAACATACAGATGTAGAGGTGAGCAGATATTTGCAGTGACGTGTCCTGAAATAAGCTGATTGTGGGTCTGAATGCTCTGCAGGTCCCTGCTGTGACTATAGTATCAGCCCTGGTCCCACTGTGGATCTTTCCTGGAGCCCCTGGATGACTCCCACAGTGGAGGAGGGGTCCTTTGTCACAGTGGCTGACCCAGCTCTTGTACCTGGACTCTGGACCCTGCTCCACCTGCAGCAGTGCATGAATAAACAGATTGTACAACAACAGTCACAGTGATGTGGTGTCTCCTAATTCCCAGCTATGCCTGCTCGAGCCAAATGTAATCCCAGCAGGAAAACTGAGCTGAATATATTCCCACTACATGTGAGGAACTCCAGCTCCAAATGTTCTCCTGACCTCCTGTGGAGTTTGTGTGGATTACCTGCTAATGTCACAGTGTTCATGTTTCGTGTGTGTGAATGATGCTGTTTTACTTTATATGATGTTTAGAAAAGCAGTGAAACACTCATACTTCCATAAAACTCTACAGCAGATTAAATGGTTACATCCATCTTTAAACGTCCACACTGATGGTGGCAAAGGTCTGGAGGTCGGCCACGATGATGATGATGATGATGACGCCCAGCCAGTGGCCTGGAAAGCGGCCGGCGATATTGAGGAGATGACCGTGGAAAAGCCGTGCTAGGCGTGGAAGAGGAAGTGGCATGGCAACCTCAGGACCAGACGAGGCAGGACGAGATGGCGTGGAAGCCAGAGGCGGAGGCGCCGCAGGCTGGGTAGATCCCTTGGGCCCTCCAGCGGAGACAGGTTGCTGAACGGGCCCCTCGGACCCTCCAGTTGACACGAGGAGGTGCTGGACGGGCTCTCCAGAACCCCCATAAAGCAGATGGCGGCATGGGAGCTGCAGAGTGCTGGATGGGCTCACCTGAGCTTCCAGCAGGAGCTGTTGCAGGGCCAGAGGGTATTGGGACCCCTGGCTGAATGTGTAGCTGACCAGGAGACTTAACTGCTACAAGGGACTGAACTGAGGGTGACTGCACAGGGAACTGAAC
Organism: Oreochromis aureus; assembly: GCF_013358895.1. Taxonomy (NCBI): domain Eukaryota; kingdom Metazoa; phylum Chordata; class Actinopteri; order Cichliformes; family Cichlidae; genus Oreochromis; species Oreochromis aureus. The sequence goes on along the minus strand of NC_052944.1, from coordinate 118,179,137 downwards.
TGAGGGCGACTGACCTAATGGTTCAGGTGCAAATGGAGCTGCTGATGACAGAGCTAATGGCTGTGCTACAGGGGGCTGTGCTATGGGGGCGGGGCTGAAGGCTGTGCTACAGGTAGCGGGGCTGAAGGCTGTGCTACGGACTGCAGAAGAGGTTGTGGAGAGTGTTGTGGCGAAAGTGAAACCGGTGGTTGAGTGGATGACAGAGCTAAGGGCGACTGAACAGGAGACACTGGAGACTGAACTAGTGGCAGCTGAGCTGCAGAAGACTGAACTGGGGACTGCAGTGACGGTTGTGGTGACAGGGACACGGGAGACTGAGCTAGTGGCGACTGAGTTGGGGGCAGCTGGGCAGCTAAACGAGCTTCTGGCTGGGCAGCTAACTCAAAAAACATGGCCCCGGAATAAACAGTCGCTAAGTTGGAAAACTCGTGATTATTCTCTCTTTCACTCACCACAGCCAGCAACTCAGAAGTCTCGGGATCCGGCTGTGGTGATGGGCGTCTGCAGCGTGATCGCCGCTTCCTTTTTGATGATGGCTCCGATGGACCGGGCAGCTCCACTTCTGGCCAGTCGGGCAGGTGAGCAGTAGCAGCTGGGGGATGAAGGTGGAGCTCATTTAGGATTAAATCCTGTTTGAGCAGGTTGAGCACATCTAGTAGCCAAGGAAGACCGGAGATTAAACGCTGTAGTTTTGCTTCCAAAGCGCGGTGAAATTCCCTCCCCTCATGTTCAAGCCAGAGTTGGAGGAGTTTTTCCACGGAGTAAATGATGTCCCGACGCAGTTCTTCTGGTGGGTTGAGTGCTGCTGGGTCCATGTTTGGTCACGTCGTTCTGTCAGGAAGCGCTGTGTGGCAGGCAGGAGTTGGACCCAAAATGCAGGCACTCAGACTCGAGGGATGAACTCAAAAAACTCAGCTTTATTTGCTTGCAGGGGAAAAGCATACTAAACTACACTGGGAAAATATAAACTAGACTTTGCAGAGAGGCACAGGACGAAACACACAGCTTGAGGGACGACGCGACACTGACACAGAGAAACATAGGGCTTAAATACACTGGGGAATAATGAGGGAATGAGATACAGAAGGAGGGCACAGCTGGGAGAAATCAGAAGTGACGAGACCGGGGAAACGTAAACTGAACACACTGAGATCAGACACGGACCTTCAAAATAAAACAGGAAACACACACGCAAAGACACAGACTCAGAGACGCGGGCTTAACACAGAGACCTGACTACACTAGAGGGGATACACAGGCAGGGACGACAGAAAACAGAGGGAGCACAGAATAAACACTGGGAAACCAAAACAAACTGTCATAATTCATAGTATCAAAAATAAGAGTACAAAAATCAAAAACACTGGGTCACCGACCCAGAACCATGACACTCCGGCTCTGTTCCTGTGCTACTGCGAGTGTAACTACCGCCCCTCCCACCTCTGCCCAGCGCAAACCACAAGGCTCGCGTGTATGAGTAAAGCAGAAAAAACATGCGAGAGAGAGAGGGTGAGAGAAAAAAAAACCTCGGCTCCCAATAAGGAGCCAGCTCGCATCGTTCACTTCAAAGAGTCGGCTCTAAGAGCCGTTTCGTTTGCGACCAACATATCACTACTTAGCGTCTTGATGCATTCTCAATCATCCAGGAAAGTAAATCTCCAAAAGTTGAATCTGTTCATCTGGACGTAGCGTTTTGTGGGAGAAACGTTTCGTCACTCATCCAAGTGACTTCTTCAGTCTCAGCTGACTGCAGGTTTCCCCAAACCTTATAAACAGTACATTTGCATAATAACTGAAACCAGCCCACTGAAGGAACAATGGGCTGTGAGGTCAGTTCCTTAATCATAATTATGCAAATTCCCATGACCATTGATCAACAATCACTGACCAAAACCCACTGATCAAAGACCACTGATCAATGGCCATGAGTCCCATTCACAGAGAGTTGGGGAATGGCTGCAATCACAGCATTGTAAGATGGCGAAAGATGTACCCTTAGGCCCCCTCCTGGATTCAGAGATGGTCTTTCCCTTTTCACGTAAATGGCCTCCTTGACTCCGCGCTCAAACCAGCGTTCCTCCCTGTCCAGGATGTTACATCCTCATCGTTGAAAGAGTGTCCACTGGCCTGTAGGTGTAAATAGACTGCAGAGTCCTGGCCTGATGAGGTTGCTCTTCTGTGTTGTGCCATCCGCTTCGCTAGAGGTTGTTTGGTTTCCCCGATGTATAAATCCTGGCAATCCTCCTGGCACTTAACAGCGTACACTATGTTACTCTGTTTGTGTCGGGGGACCCGATCCTTGGGGTGGACCAGTTTTTGGCGCAGCGTGTTTTGGGGTTTAAAAGCCACAGAGACCCGGTGTTTAGAAAAAATGCGTCTCAACTGTTCCGATACTCCTGACACATATGGGATCACTACAGGTTTTGCCCTTGTAGGATTAAACTTTGTGGTTGCAAAACCGTCCATTTGTTTACCAGATGTAGCGACTTCCACAGTTGCTAGAGGCCGGGGATGGAGTCTGCCTCTTTGCCTGACGCGCTGTCAACTTTACGCAATAATGCGAGAGGTGGAATTGTTTGTTTATTTATTAAAGTGCTTTGAGAGTTTACAGAGGAAGAACTCAATGCATCATGGCAATCCCCGGCAGCCTACGTCTATTGCAGCATAACTAAGGGAGGATTCAGGTACAGATAATAGTGAATTACAGTAGTCCAGCCTGGAAGTATTGAATGCATGAACTAGTTTTTCAGCATCACTCTGAGACAGGATATTTCTAACTTTAGAGATGTTGCGCAAATGGAAGAAAACAGTCTTACATATTTGTTTAATATGTGCGTTGAAGGACATGTCCTGGTCAAAAATGACTCCAAGGTTCCTCACAGCGTTACTGGAGGCCAAGGTAATGCCATCCAGAGTAAGGATCTGCTTAGATACCATATTTCTAAGATTTTCAGGGCCGAGTACAATAACCTCAGTTTGATCTGAATTAAGAAGCAGAAAGTTAGCGGCCATCCAGGTCTTTATAGCAGGACAAGCACAGAGATGAGTCCACTGTCAGAGGCCATAAGAAGATCATTTGTAACCTTCACTAAAGCTGTTTCTGTGCTGTGATGAGCTCTGAAACCTGACTGAAACTCTTCAAATAAGCCATTCCTCTGCAGATGATCTGTTAGCTGTTTGACAACTACTCTTTCAAGGATGTTTGATATGAAAGGAAGGTTGGAGATTGGCCTATAATTAGCTAAGACTGCTGGGTCTAGAGATGCTTTTTAAGTAAAGGTTTAACTACAGCCACCTTGAAGGCCTGTGGTACATAGCTGATTATTAGAGATAGGTTGATCATATTTAAGATTGAAGCATTAATTAATGGCAGGACTTCTTTGAGCAGTTTTGTAGGAATGGGGTCTAAAAGACACGTTGATGGTTTGGAGGAATTAATTATTGAAGTTAACTCAGAAAGATCAATTGGAGAAAAAGAGTCTAACTTAACATCGATGGTACTAAAAGTAGCTGTAGATAATATTACATCTGTGGGATGATTATTGGTAATTTTTTCTCTAATGATAAAAATTTTATTTGTGAAGAAGCTCAAAAGAGCTCTGACTTTTTGTCAGCCTGGCTACAGTGCTGAAGAGAAACCTGGGGTTGTTCTTATTTTCTTCAATCAGTGACGAATAGTAAGATGTTCTGGCTTTGCGGAGGGCTTTCTTATAAAGCAGCAAACTATTTCTCTAGGCTAAATGATGATCCTCTAAATTTGTGACACGCCATTTCCTCTCCAGCTTACGAGTTATCTGCTTTAGGCTACGTGTTTGAGAATTATACCACGGAGTCAGGTACTTCGGATTTGAGGCCTTAGTTTTCACCGTAGCTACAGTATCCAGAGTCTTCTATGCCATATGTTAAAACAAGATCTAGAGTGTGATTAAAGTGGTGGGTGGGTTCTTTTACATTTTGAGAGAAGCCAATTGAGTCTAATAACAGATTAAATGCCATGTTGAGGCTGTCATTTTTAGCATCTACATGGATGTTAAAATCACCCACAATAATTATTTTATCTGAGCTGAGCACTAAATCAGATAAAAAGTCTGAGAAATCAGAGAGAAACTCTGTGTAAGGCCCAGGTGGACGATAGATGATAACAAGTAAGACTGGTTTCTGAGTTTTACAGCTGGGGTGGACGAGGCTAAGCATCAGGCTTTCAAATGAATTAAAAGTCTGTCTGGGTCTTTCGTTAATTAATAGGCTGGTGTGAAAATTGCTGCCACACCACCCCCTCGGCCTGTGCTTCGAGGTTTCTGGTAGTTAGAATGACTCGGGGGTGTTGATTCATTTAAACTAACATAATCATCCTGCTGCAACCAGGTTTCTGTAAGGCAGAGTAAATCGATTTGTTGATCAATTATTAAGTCATGTACTAACAGAGACTTGGAGGAGAGAGACCTAATATTTAATAATCCACATTTCACTGTTTTACTCTTTGGTTCAGATGTGGATACTGTATTGTTCTTTCTTTGTGATTTTTTATGTTTAAGTTGTTTATTGCTGGTTTTTAGTTTGTTTTTTGTCTTTTTGGGAGCTGACACAGTCTCAATGGAGATGGGTTTTTGGGGGGGTAGCAGGAGGAGAGAAGCTGCAGAGAGGCGTGTCAGACTGCAACTCTGCGTCCTGGTCCAAACTCTGGATAGTCATATTTTGGGGGGGTTAATAAATTGGTCCATATTTCTAGAAATGAGAGCTGCTCCATCCAAAGTGGGATGGATGCCGTCTCTCCTAACAAGACCAGGTTTCCTCCAGAAGGTTTGCCAATTATCTATGAAGCCCACATCGTTTCTGGGACACCACTCAGACAGCCAGCAATTTAAGGAGAACATGCGGCTAAACATGTCACTCCTGGTCTGATTGGGGAGGGGACCAGAGAAAACTACAGAGTCCCACATTGTTTTGGCAAAGTTACACACCGATTCAATATTGATTTTAATGACCTCCGATTGGCCTAACTGGGTGTCATTACTGCCGACGTGAATTATGATCTTACTGTATTTACGTTTACCCTTAGCCAGCAGTTTTAAATTTCCTTCAATGTCGCCTGCTCTGGCCCCTGGAAGACAATTGACTATGGTTGCCGGTGTCTCTAGCTTCACATGTCTGAGAACAGAATCACCAATTACCAGAGTTTGACCCCGGCGTGGTGTGTCGCCGAGTGGGGAAAAACGGTTAGACACATGAACAGGTTGGTGGTGTACCTGGGGCTTCAGTTTAAGACTATGCTTCCTCCTCACCGTCACCCAGCCGCCTCTTTCCCCAGCTGCTTGGGGTCTGCGGGGAACAGCTAGCGGGGCCCACGCTATCTTCGGCTGCACCAGCTACAGGGGCCTGGCTAGCTACGGGTGAATGAAGGGTGCGGCCGAGTCTCCAATTCAGTAATCCTGGCCTCCAGAGCTGCAAATATGCTACATTTGTTACAGGTATCATTACTGCTAAAGGAGGCCGAGGAGTAACTAAACATCTGACACAATGAGCAGGAAAGTGCAGGAGGGACAGGTGAAGTAGCCATGGTGCTAACGAGTCGGCTATGAGCTAAGCTTAGCTAGCGAAACAGTAAAGAGACAGTGAGTGAATACTTTGGCTATAAATTAGGTAGTGAGTACACAGAAAGGGTGATTCAGATGAAGCACGTTAAGATTATACTATGAAAAAGGGATGTATCAAAAGATTTAAATTAAATTGCTAAGCAGAAAAGCTACTCAGAAACACCACTGTGTTTGAGCAGGAACAGGAAGTGATACTCTACCACAAAGCTTTAGCGAACACCAAGTGACAGCGCCACCAAGAGTCAGGAGTGACCAAAGCTAGCAAAGGCATTTTTCTTTCACTAGCGAGGCGCAGGAGAACAATGGAGAAAGACCAAGGAGGATGAGGAGCAATGGAGAATCTGGCTAAGTGCTCGCCTTCCGAGGAGAAGGAGAATGGAGCAGAAGGAGATAGGAGGACTAGGAGGCAGGGAGTGTCTGAGGTCCTCACTTAGGCCAGTTTACCCGAACACTGCCCTCTGTAAAGCCGAGCCGTTGCAGGCACACGGGTAGAAGGACGGAGGAGAAGGAGGAAGGAGATGATGATGATCAAAATGTGAATTCAATTCAATTCAATTTTATTTATATAGCGCCAAATCACAAAAAAAGTCGCCTCAAGCGCTTCATAGGTACATAGAAAACCCAACAATCATATGACCCCTATGAGCAAGCACTTTGGCGACAGTGGGAAGGAAAACTCCCTTTAACAGGAAGAAACCTCCGCAGAACCAGGCTCGGGGGGGGGGGCGGCCATCTGCTGCGACCGGTTGGGGTGAGAGAAGGAAAACAGGATGAAAGACATGCTGTGGAAGAGAGACAGAGATTAATAACAGATATGAGTCAATGCAGAGAGGTCTATTAACATAGTGAGTAAAAAAGGTGACTGGAAAGGAAAAACTCAATGCATCATGGGAATCCCTGGCAGCCTACGTCTATTGCAGCTGTTACGGGTTCGAAATTGAGGATGAGAGTAAAACAATGATAGTCCAGAAGAGGTCGTTCAAACAATTGATTTTAATGCACGCAGCGTGGAGAGGTGTAAACTGCAAAACAGTTGTACATCTCTACCCAAAATACACTCTAGATTGCTTTTATAACATCAGGGTATTGTAACGCCCCTTCTTGCGTTTACAAGCACATAATTTGCATGTACAGAACATTCATGTATTTTAAGAATTAAATGCAACATAGAGGTTCCTCCTTGTGGCATACTCTTCCGAATATGGTGATGACCTAAGGCCTTTGAGGTCACCATGGACTGGACATCCTTCCGTCACCTGTAACTAAGCAAACTCAAATGCAACAAGAAGCTGAATACATTCAGGCCTTTGCTCAGCTACTATTTTACTGTAACAATATACTCAGCCTATAAGCTTTTAAGATTATAGATTTAACTCAACGATTTAAGTGGTTGTAACTGCACCTGTAATAAACATGTTAATATTAGATTATGATAACCCTGTAATACAAATTATAACATAATGCCAACAACTTCAATATATGCTTGGATGAAATGATAATTAATGCAATGATAAAGATGATGGTTATGAACAGTAACCCTAAAATAATTCCTATAATTCTACAATTCCCTCTCTTGACGTCTCTTCCAGAGACGTCACTCCTTGACCCACTCTGTCACCTCTAGATCCATTAATGGCATCATGGGCCCCGAAACCACCATTCCCAGGTCTACTGCCTTCGCTCTGACCCTCTCTAGCCGTCCCCTGACTCAGCAAACCAGACAATAACCTCACGTCATCTAGATGGTCCAGTAATAAAACGCCAGCTCCCACTTGAAAGCACTTCATGCTTAAGTGGTCTCTGCTCCTTTCCTGGGTCCCTCTCTAGTGGAAATCTAGTGGAATGGACCCTCGTCATCAATCACTAAGTAAACTGAATTGGCGCAGGTCTCAAATAAGAAGTAAAAGACACTTGGGCCTTCGCTCAGGCCTGCTACTAGATTTATGTGTATTGTAAGCATGCATGCAATTAACCTGCTATGTTCTCCTCTTCCCTCAACATGTATCACCTGGACACTCTCACCAGTGAAGCTTAAAACCCTCTTGGATAGAACATCAACTCTAAACAAGCACAGTTATGCAATGTGTATAAAATGAACTAAACCTGTGAATAGAATGAATGTGATGACAAACCTATTCAATGCAATATGAACCCTGTAAACAATATTACTGGTAAACAATGCTGTAAAACATGTTCTTAATGCAATCATAATAATGCAGATTATATAATAGGAATAAAGAATTTCCCTCAACCCAGGCAGGGTTCGCAACCCTCGCCATTATCTTTACCAACCATCCTCTGACACAAGGAATGATACCACAACTAGCGATGACCAATATTCCCAAAAATACAGTCAAAGAAAACATCACTGACACTTGCCAAGTTTACTTAGCCACACCTTTCCATTGTCCAAACACAGATGTCATCCAGGACGCCAGCAGATTTTCGATACCTGAGTGCTCATGCATGGTTTTAGATAATTCGATTTTGCTCTCCCGTCAGTGAACTCGGACCTAATTGTTCTGCGAACCCCATCATGGCGTCCCTGGTTTGGTTAGAGAGTCTCAGCAGGTTGTAATGAACATAATGCGCCAACATTTTTCTTAGGCGTTACCCAAAGAAATATACTCTCCAATCCTGCAACTACCTGACTTACCAGCTTGCACTCATTAGGAACTCCCCTGGGCACTCCTATGGAGTCTATCCAGGTCGGCGAGTTCAAACGAGGATCATATGCATGGGTAGTCTGGGTCCCTCTTTTGGCCAAAATGTATCTCTTACGTATGGCAGCTAAAGTTCACGTGTTATGTTGTGGAATAGCCTTTACCTGGTTTCCAATAAGCATGATCGGAGCTCCCAATCGCACCATCGCACATGTCCCTACGCTTCCCATAGGAACACGAATATTTTCCCCACAGTAATAATAGAGCCCACTTCTTGCCCATGTTCCCATTACCGTGGTAGGGTCGCTTACATTGTTGGTGGTTCGTCCTGTGAGTGTGACAGCACACCTAGTTGGGTCGATCTCTCCCACCTTGTACTTTTCATTATCTGTAGAAAACTTGAAACATGTAATTATCTTATTTTAGCATAAATGGTCCCACTGCTGTCTGCTTTGAAATGGCAGGGAAAAGTCTGGACAACAAAGTACAGTTGCCAGTAGTCACTTCACTTCTAGTTAACTGTAACATACAATCATAGCCCCACTCATCCTCTAATGAAATGGTGCGGGCTCTGTGAACAACCGTGACCTAGCTGAAGCACAGGCAACACAGTCAGATACATGTTGTTCTCTAGCATCTTGAGCCACCCAATCAAGCCAGAGGTTACTGTCCTTGAAACCCGTGGCGCGCTTTATCAACTCTTTAAGCTTCAGTCTAAAGTAATCTGTCATCAGAAGTAATCTCTCTTTTGGTTCCTGTTCCTTTTGAGCTACTGTTCCTGAAGTTACCATCTGATCAGTCAGAATGGTGATTAAGCTTTCTCTGAGCGGCTTAGACTTTGCATCAACTAAATTTACCCTAAGCATATCATGGGGTGATTGCAGACCCGTACATCATACGCTCTCCAGCTACTACTAGCTCCTGTACACTTAATGACGCCACACAAATCAAATGTGAATGAGCTGGTAGACCCTTTACCATAATTCAACTCTATGCCCTTATTCCTGCTGAGACACTCATCACCTTTACCTGACACCTCGCGCTTTTGTCTTTTTACCGATCCTGTTTTAGCAACTACAGTCTCAGGAAGTGCTGTGCTGGACTGGCCTCCGTGTTCAGACAAGTGGTTCGGAGTGCCCTGCAAAATATAGACAATAAACAACACAACCATAGTTAATATCATTGCATACAATAAACATGTAGTTGTAAGGAACATTCCAATCAGTTTTCTCATTACGTGTCTCTGATTCGTGTGTTTGCATCATGTTATATAAACTTTGTATACTTTGTAGTGCATTATGCTAAACAAACAAAACCTTTCAATTCCCCAACCCTATCTGTCTCCTCAACGGGTTGTATGTTTTCAATGTTTCCTTATTATTTTGTCATAAAATAAATCAAACAAATAACTTAAGCTGTGTGTGGCACCTTGCGTTTCACGCCAGGCTGTGAGCTGCCCTGAATCTACTTGCTACACCCCTTTCACCCAATTTAATTTCTCAATCTTAGTTTAAACTATTCCTGACCTTCCCCTTCTCTCATCTGATCATCTCAAGCACATCCTGTACCAAATTTGCTTCCTCTTTTCAAGCCCACATTTAATTACAAGCTCTAACACATTTGCCCTATACTGGCGGTCTCGACGTGTTTCCTGTCTACTTACAAAAATACCAGAGTTATTCTCATAACTCAGAGCTTAAGTTCCCCTTTTCTAAGTCTGTATGTTCAATAAGAGAGCAAGCTGCTAGTCGGTAAACAACTTCATCATCACATAAGTTATTAGGTAAAAGTCACGTAGACACATTTCATGTAGCTAATAACATATATACAATTTTCCTTTGACATATCTGTATGTGCACGCCTAAATTATAACCTCTTATTCTAGAAATCAAAAATAACCTGAAAATAACACTTTCTGCCTCAGTTTTACCATACCCAAATTATCAAAAACCTAAACATCATCAAGTAATCCTAAAACCCTTTCAAATTAAACCTTAAATCCTGTAACTCCCCCTTTTTGTGACACATCTCATGTGTTACAAACTCAAAATCCTTCACTCAGGTTAGGGCATTAAAAGAAAAGGTTAGTCATATCATATAAAGTCTACATGCTCCGGACCTTCAAACCTGTTTTTAAGGAATGAAATCAAATTAATCATCATGTCAAATCTTTTCTTGGCTCCATCCCCAGCCTGCATCCTTGGGACGTCCTAGAAACAAAAACCTGTGTGTTAACCAGAACTTCACATTTCATACTCAATTTCCCCACTTATGATCCAACCTGTGTTATAACACAAAATAAACTTAAACAGAACAGTTATTAATCATGTGTTACCTCAGTTAATGGTAACTTAAGTTACCTCAAACAATGTTTCCCTTTTAGCATTTGGCATTCTATAATGTAATAACATAATCCAACCCCAATAAATAATTTTCTCAAAACAAACATCAACATCCCCAGAATTAAGTCTTCCACTCCTCCTGTTTGTCAACCTTTATTTATTTCCCCTCTTGGTCCGATCACCGCATTCACTCACATGCATTCACACATGATATTTTTGCTGATACTGCAGCCTTCTGCGCACGTCATCAGATGCTCCACATCAGCAAAATGAGCTCAATCTTTTGTTTTATTTCGTTTTCCTTTTAGGAAAATAGTTCTCTATACTTTTGACTGGATTGACTCGCTGCAATCCTTACTTGGTAATTTGTCCCGCCGTCAGTTCACTCTCTTCCAGGCCTGCTTAGAGCAAAATGAGAAAAAGAGAGCTGATTGTTAGCTCATCAAAGTACAAAACAAAATCACCTGACAGGTTTTTTCTAAGTGCACTGTTATAAAACTATGGGCCCTTTTAGACATGTCCATGTTTATCAAAACTCCCTCTATTAAAATGAAAACAACAGCCCCAAAAATCTTAAACCATCTTAAATTTCACCCATTCAACGCACTGAAAACCTTGTCCAAACTGCACTGCGTTTTACACACAACCATGTCCCCTTAGACACTTCACCATACTTAGATTCAGCCTAAAATATAAACACGTTATAACAATGTGTCAACACTAAATTATAAATTTCTTGTCCAAATCTGCACCTTCAACAGAAATGCATGTTGAAACCCTAACACCTTATTGAATTATTTTCATTTTCTTTCTATACTAATCACTTACTTCTATCAATCAGTGCAAAAGCACTCCTAACTCACTCTTATAAAACTGCTTTAATCACTTTTCTTCTGTTAATTTCCATTTATTTTATTAAACATTCACACCATTCTCTCACTCATACAACCAGCAAGCTGATCTTCATTGCATATGCTTGTGTTCTTAGCCAGGTTTTCAATCAATGTCTCTATGCATCAAGCTTTGATTAGACAAGCTTCATGAGCTTGTCTTTGTAAGGTTAATGCATTTTCTGTTTGTGTGTGGTATTTTGCATCTATGGCTTCGCAGTCTCCCAGACTCCTTCCCAATTCTCCAGTTAAGCAGTCAGTTTTTTCTTTCCCCGAATTACTAGCCCAAACTTTTGATCTCCCACCTTAAATAAACGCCCTCCTGGTCTTCCGCCAGGTGTTAGGGCTTACTTTTCAGGTTCCTGGACACATCATTCTGTGAACAATTCAACCAGAAACTTGCCTTAACATATCCATTGATGTTAACCTATAATTTTCTTCCGACTGCTGCTGTGGAGAGTTGGTCCAAGTCTGCTTTACTCCTGAAAATAACAAAACTAAGACATTTTCATTATTATCACAAGTGCCTAAATAACCCATTTCTCTATCTCTGATCAGAAACACCAATTATGCCATGCATGTAAGCGTGTTCTTCCTTGCATTTTATGTTAATTGAGTGTAAACTGCTTCTTCATTGCATCCTATATATTCATATTTAATTTATGCATTTCACCACTGAGCTTTAGATTCAAACTATCTCACTTCTTATTCATTTCAAAAATAATCTCACATGTAACAATTTGTATGTGTGTTTTCTATTCCTTAAGGTAATGACAATTATTTCTTTCATTATTCTTACCTTTTCTAGTGTTTACCTCTTTGTTATGCTGTGGTGGACATCCCTAAACAGTCATGAGTTCAGGCTTTCAACTTTCAATCCAATTATATCCTATATTCTCGCAGTCCAACTCGTCCAGCTTCACCTGAGACTGGTCCCCATCCCTTTCTCATAGTGTCCTGTTCGGGCTTCAAAGCTCCAGCAAACACAGTCTGTTTCTTCTTTGTTTTGATCTTTCCGTATTCTTCTTCGACGTTAAGTTCCCGTCCGGCTTTTCAGTCTTCTCTTCCAAGATTACTTCAAGCATGGCAAATATCACACTCAATGTCCAGTGCTCTTCCACAATTCTTTATCCCACTGTTCAACTGCCCAGCCTGTATTTTCACAGTACATGTTGCATTACTCTTACATGCTGCTGCTGGTCGTCAGTCGTCATCAGTGTTAATGGATCAGGGGCACTGTCATTTGCCTGCTGTATTCAAGTCCACGATGTTCTGTCGGTCTTCATCAGGAGATTGACTGTCCTTTGAACTTCTTCTCAGTTTAGGGACAAAGTGACAGGTGAAGCTGTAGAATTTCAGCCAAAAAGTGGCCTGTTTTTCCCAATTGTTCCTCTATACTTGCTGCCGGTTACTCAAGGTTCAATGTTGAGAGAAGTCCACCTGTATTGGCACACTAAAGCATACAATTAGTATTATATTCATTTCTTTTCTTAAAACCTCGATTTGCTTCATCTGCCCAGAGTTAAATCTCTCTCTCTACTCTGGGTGCACACTTGTCACCGTGAGCTTCCCTTTTATGGGCATGCATTTCCTGTCCCAGACACACACACGGTTTCCTGTTTCTACAGCTTCTGCAGAGACTTCCTTTTAATTTCACAGTCTACAAATAATCAGTAATTCTACTAAATCTTTATCTAAAAGCAATATGCCTTCATTTCACTCACACACATTTTAATAGCGCTCTTTCACACATCAGGACAACTAAGACTTCTCCACACACATCACCATTCTTTAGGTCAGTTTTGTAGCATCAGTCACACAATCATTTCTTGAGTGGGTGTACTAAGTGCATATACTTATGTGTTTTTAAACAGAAAAATAAACTCAACCTCTCATAACATCAGTCAAGGTCAAATATCTTCATAGACCCAAAAGTAAGCATATTATTTCCCTAGTCAAAAGTCAAACCGTTACTCACAGTAATTTTTAATCTAACAGCCTTTGTGTTTTGAAACTAAAAAGAGGAAGGAGCAGCGCCCAATTTAAACTGCGCATGTTGTCACTCAACAACACACACACAGAAAATGTAACTGTATATATTATCTCAAACTGAAACAGAACCCATCTAAAATCCTAAAACATCTTACTTGACACCCCAAAACACACATAAACACAGACATCTTTTTAATTAAATTATCTCAAATTCAATTTCAGTTCTTAGAACCCAGATAACGGTCTTAAGTATCAACAGTTTATGTATCCTATCTCAAAACCCAGCAAAAATTCATACAGTCATGGCAAGAAATAAAACTTTACTTACAGTCTTGTAATGAACAAAACCAGCGTCTTAAATACAGGCATCAGCCATGTGTAGCAGTCTCTATAAACTTCCTATCAGTCTTACACAGTTTTACCTAGTACAGACACGTGTCAAGCAAACCCCATACTCATATTCTACAGTTATCATGAAATACTTATCATAATCAACAACAGTCACACAAATATAATAAACATAAACTGCATTTCTTCCCTTAAAACACAGATTGAAGTCGTCCTTAACCCTGGCTCTGCAGTCAGTCATTAGCCACTCATTAGTAAACAGGAAATGTCACTCTAAATAAGTCACAGGCATCTCATTTACATAGACACAGACACACTCTCAAAATAACCAGCCTGCTGCAGTGCCCGTGGCAGACAGAGCCTATATACAAACATAGAAATTATAACACAGAGACGTCTGATAAATTAAATAATATTTACAAGGCCTTAAATTGCACAACCTACATAATTTAGACAAAATTTGAATTAACCCTCAAGGGACAAACTCCAAGTTTTTGATCATCAATGACAGTCTCAGTTCCAAACTGTATCTGCTCTAATCCCTAAATATCCTAAGTAAATTTAAAAGCGTCCAACGCCCAAGCTCCAAGCTTTACTGCCCAAAAAGTGCATAAACCGTTCCAAACGGCAAAGTGGTCCAACCACTAGTTATTCTGGAGTACCCCAAGCTCCACAGTGACCAACTGACTATCCTCATAGAGGACGGAGTCTAAGCGCCCCGACTCCGCAAGCGTTACCTCTGGGCAATGCACTTCCTAGAACTTCCCACAGTTCCGTCCTACAGAAATTTAATCGTGTTTTAAAGACATCCTGTGAAACCACAAAACCGACTATATTGATGTCCAAGCCCAGCTTTATATTCAATTATAACTGTATGACCATATACAGATTTCAAATGACCTATTTCCTAAATTCAGTAGTCCAACTACTTTAAATTCTCTTTCCTTAGCAGTCCAACTGCATTTCCTTTAATCAGTACTGTCACTTAACCTTACATTATCATTACTTCAACTTCAATTCTCATGAGATTTTCACCAAAATCAAAACAGACCCTTACCAGTAATTTTCAGTGAGTAGACTTTCAATTTTGTCAGAACCAATTCAGCACTGTTTGGAAATAATTCAACAGGTAGTGCCTTACCTTTGAATAAGCCGGCTTATGTCCACTCACTTCGACCACTGACTCGTGTCTGCCTGTTTGAGCACCTTGGACCCTCTCAGTCTCAACCTCCAACTCTCTCTACTCAACCTCGCCAATGCACCAAATGTTACGGGTTGAAATTGAGGATGAGAGTAAAACAATGATAGTCCAGAAGAGGTCGTTCAAACAATTGATTTTAATGCACGCAGCGTGGAGAGGTGTAAACTGCAAAACAGTTGTACATCTCTACCCAAAATACACTCTAGATTGCTTTTATAACATCAGGGTATTGTAACGCCTTCTTTGCGCTTACAAGCACATAATTTGCATGTACAGAACATTCATGTATTTTAAGAATTAAATGCAACATAGAGGTTCCTCCTTGTGGCATACTCTTCCGAATATGGTGATGACCTAAGGCCTTTGAGGTCACCATGGACTGGACATCCTTCCGTCACCTGTAACTAAGCAAACTCAAATGCAACAAGAAGCTGAATACATTCAGGCCTTTGCTCAGCTACTATTTTACTGTAACAATATACTCAGCCTATAAGCTTTTAAGATTATAGATTTAACTCAACGATTTAAGTGGTTGTAACTGCACCTGTAATAAACATGTTAATATTAGATTATGATAACCCCTGTAATACAAATTATAACATAATGCCAACAACTTCAATATATGCTTGGATGAAATGATAATTAATGCAATGATAAAGATGATGGTTATGAACAGTAACCCTAAAATAATTCCTATAATTCTACACAGCATAACTAAGGGAGGATTCAGGGTCACCTGGTCCAGCCCTAACTATATGCTTTAGCAAAAAGGAAAGTTTGAAGCCTAATCTTGAAAGTAGAGATAGTGTCTGTCTCCCGAATCCAAACTGGAAGCTGGTTCCACAGAAGAGGGGCCTGAAAACTGAAGGCTCTGCCTCCCATTCTACTTTTAAATACTCTAGGGACAACAAGTAGGCCTGCAGAGCGAGAGCGAAGTGCTCTAATAGGGTGATATGGTACTACAAGGTCATTAAGATAAGATGGGGCCTGATTATTTAAGACCTTGTATGTGAGGAGCAGGATTTTGAATTCAATTCTGGATTTAACAGGAAGCCAATGAAGGAAGCCAAAACAGGAGAAATATGCTCTCTCTTTCTAGTCCCTGTCAGGACTCTTGCTGCAGCATTTTGGATTAGCTTAAGGCTTTTCAGCAAGTTTTTAGGACATCCTGATAATAAAGAATTACAGTAGTCCAGCCTGGAAGTAATAAATGCATGAACTAGTTTTTCAGTGTCACTCTGAAACAGGATATTTCTAACTTTTCTGGTTTCTGTGAAGTTGAGAGTTGTTTGGCGATCGCTTGGGGTCCCTCCAGACCCCAGTGTTTGCCATCTTAACTTACGAATGTGGATTGGGGTGGTGCAATACCCCATCGCGGCTACTAAGGGGTTGGCAAATGCCCCCAATGTAATTAGACGGGGGTAACGAAATACCCCGATGTGAATAATGTGGGGTAGCGAAATGCTGAAATGCAAAAGCGAAATGCGACATTGGTAAAGATAGCAATATACGAGTTACTAAGCATGTCAGGGTTGCAGACAAATTGCCAGCCAGAAAGACAGACAGAGCGCACACCACCGACAAGGAAATGTCCCACACAGGCCAAGGGCGCTGAGGAGGGATTGAGGCGTAGCAGCATCAACGGCATCAACATCTGTGGCAGCGCCACAAACCTCATGGGGAAACCGCGGCTCCTTCAGCGGAAGAAGGAGTGCAGAGCTGCTGCTGCTCCTCCTGCTACTCTATCACCACCCGCTACATTTCATTATCAAGGCCTAGCCAGCAAAGATGCAGAGGACAACATGGTCGCCAGTGGTCACGTAACAGACAGGTCCGAACGCGAAACCTTCTCCAGAAAGACAGAAGAAGAACAAAAGAACAAGAAGAAGTAGGAGCCCATCTAACTGATGAGGTTGAACATGATGAGGCAATTATTGTTGTTGGGCCGAGGTGCAAGCATCCGGCTTTGAAATCTCATTGCAACATTACCAGGGTGACGACTCGGAAGATGACTCGGAAAAGAGTCGCAAGATGACAACGAGCACTCTGAGGGGAGATTCGCGACAAGGATGCTGAAGGGGCGCTGAGGGGTGCACTGAGAATGACGGTGATGATGGTCACGATGATAATTACGGTGAAGAAGCCGACGTAGATTACAACAAAGCTGTAGGGGATTGTCACGAAGGTGACGGTGATGACGGCGATGACGGCGATGTCGATTACCACGAAGATGGTAGGCCATTAAGGAGGAGGCCTCGTCTCGCGCTGCTGCCACGGCCTCTTCAGTGGGGCCTCGTCCTCGCGGATCGATGCCCTCTTTTTCTTCGTCTTCTTCTTCATAGTCTTCGTCTTCTTTGTAGTCTTCGTTTTCTTCGAGTTTCCTCTCCTCCTCCTCGTCGCTCATGCACCCGATGCCTTCTTTCTTTTACATTAGTACTTCCTTTTGTGCATAATTTTATATTAATAATAAATTAATTAAAGCAACAAAACAACCTGAAGAGCCGAAAGATCCGGGTCTCTTTAGTAGGCCGAAAGTGCCAGTTCTCTAAAAAAGAGTCCGAATTCCCATCACTACATTCCACAGCGCGTATCTCTGTAGCTTCAGTTCAGCTGATTATTACATGATTACATCAGAAAAGAAATCTGCCACCACAAGCCAAAACTTCAAACGTGAACGCAATTCTTTTCTCACTTTTAACCTAAGCCTTTCATTGAACTACCAAATAAATACATATATAGACACTTAGCCCTGTACAGTCATACCAGCACTGTTGTGGATAGGCGTAGCTTTGGGCCCACGTGGTGTCGGTAATAGTAGTAGTGATTGCTATATAACCTGTTCGCAGCCCGAGGGAATTTTTGTGAATTAGTGGGTGATGCTGACCGACTTTTGCTGACCGCTCAAGCCTGGAATGTTTTGATCTCTGTTTTTTTCAATGGATTTTTAAAGATTTAAACTGGAACTTTGAGTAACCTTTTAAACAGCGGGCCGTTTATTCCGGCTGTTTGTTTAACATTATTCCCCTATTCAGCTGCTTGGTGACTCGAAGGTTTGACAGTTGCAACATTTTCCTGCTACTAGGGAAAAAAGCAGAAAACAAATTTAGGAAGGCTTTAGGAAGTAATAAAACAAAACATCACAAAGATGAGGGGGGTCTGTAACCAGGAACACTTGTGGTCTATATGTCAAATTTGTTAGTTCCCCCTAAATACAGTTTCACACTTCCTGTGTCCTCATCTTTGTATCTTTGTGCTATCTTCAGTTCCTCTTCTGCAGTTTTGAGATTCACTCAGTTATTCTTCTGTGTACAGTAGTAATGGAAATTCTTTTTAGAGAACCAGCTCTTTTGGCTCCTAACCTGCTCTTCAGGTTGTTTTGTTTCTTTAATTAATTTATTATCAACAACAACATAAAATTATGCACAAAATGAATTACTGTATGCAATGGAAAGGAAAATTTGTTTTTATTTCTGTATGTTTATTATATAAATATGCTCTTATTTATTTACTCCAAATAAAATTTAAAAATGATAAAATACAAAAACCAACTATTTACAGTTCTACTTTTAACTATTTAAATTTTCAGCTTTTTTCCTTCTAAACTAATTTAAAGTGAAACAACACAAAACCCTGCAAACCACTTACCAAAAATTATAAATTAATATGCAAAACAAAAAGAAAATGCACGTTCTCTGTCATATAGGCCTGGCATAATTTTTTGGGAGTGTTGTCCTGCTTGGAATTGCATACATAGGATTCAATGCATAAATAAACTTTCTGATTCCTTTAACATCCTCAACTGAAAATAGTTGGAAATTATGTGCAATCATTTTTGTCAGCTCTTTATTAATTGAGTTCTGTCTTGCTAGGTAGCCGGCTAGCTGTCAGGCAGGACCGACGTAGTCAGAGCACTGTCGCTAAATATGGGATGTCTTGATAAAACAAGCAGATATTTGAAGTTTACACACCTACATTCTCGCCTGAAAATATCTTAAAAGCTTATTTTGTGACCTAGAAACACGAATAAAAGACATATAAAACGAAGTGGTGGCCGCCATTGTTCACTCTGTAGAGGCGTGCTATGAATTGTGGGATATTGAGTTTTCCACCAAGCATTACCGTAACTTTTGAATGATTTGCGCAACCTTAAAAATTCCAATGGCTCCTGAAAGCAGCGACGCTGTGCGCACCGTTGAAATTGTCATCATTACGGTAATCCAAATAAGGGTACACAGGCTGTACCACTCCGGCATACCACTAGAGAGAGCCAACACACCACAAATGAAGTCTGTTTATTTGGCGCCAAAAGATGAATTGGCCTAAATTTGCACTAAAATATTAATATTTAGAAAACTATAAAAGTCATGAACACCAAAAGTCATGACATAATAGTCCAGCTCCAGCCGCACAAAATGATCTAACATATGTAACCCTAATGTCAAAACTGTTCGGCAGAGGAGCGCTGGGAAAATTTTCACTAAAATATTAATATTTAAAAACTATAAAATTCACAAAGACCAAAAGTCATAGCACACCATTCCAGATCCGGCCGCACAAAATGAGGTAACATATATGAAGCTTGTCTCAAAACTGCGGGCGAGATTCGCTGCAAAATTTCAGGCGGAAACTGGAGAATAATAATAATAACTAGAAAGCGAAAATTTCAGAAGAAATTTTATGTGTGCCTATGCCGCTGCTAATCACTGTAGTTTGCCATTCATACGGCTACAGAGAGCAAAACTCAGAAGAGCAGCCATTCTCCACCATGAACTATGGTAAAACAAACACCGCTCACGCTTCACAGATGACAGCTTACAGTTTTGTGTAAAGATGAAGTTACTTTGTACAGCGCCGATTTGCAGACGCTGTGCACACAGGTTCATGAGCAGAAGTCCCATTGTACCATGGCAGACCCGACAATGTTTGCATGAACACGCTTTGAAGCATTACATTATAGACCACTTTTCACACATGCATTCACTTTTTGTTTTTGTTATTTTTACACAGTGTTCTGAATTATGAACAATGGTCTACAGCCAATCTTGTGTATTATTATACAAACTTTGGTTGTGAGATTCAGATAACTATTTAATAAAAGCTAAATATTTTATATGAGAGTAAGAAAGAAAAGTATATCTTTGTGTCCACCTTTCTCTGTTAATGCCCTACCTGGCCCCCTGGCAAAAAGCTTTGCTAGATCCGCCCCTGCACAGTTACCAGCTGTCAGCTACACAAAAAAGGAGCTTGGTGTTTGTCTCTCAGAAACAGTTCATAACTTCCTTCAACTCATTCATGTCACCTAAGGGTAAACCTGTTTCTCCATCACCAGTTCAGCTCTGATGATTCAGTAAGGATATCTGGTTTGGAACAGCCGTTTTTACAGCTGTGGCTGCAGCAAACATCAGCTGATACTAGAAATTAAAAGCAAATGAATTCTAACAACAGCTGATCAAGCTTAAACGTGCTGCTGTTGTTTAGCGCAATAAACAAACAAGAGAGAAAAGCCGATCATTGATCAGTTTCATGACTGAAGTTTCAACAGGCGAGAGAATGACAGGGGACGCTGTCATAAAGTTCAACATCGGTAACATCGCTAATTTAGCGCGCACACAGCTGTATAGAAACTCCGTCGTGCTAGCACACAGTACGAGTTATTGTAAGTGATTGAAGAAGTCAGCACAACGAAAATAAACTACACCTAAACTCGGTTCATATCTGACCCAAATAGAGTGCAGGTCATAACTTCTTACCTGAAATTCAGTTCACCTCACGCCCTGCCTTCGCTTTCCTGATCCACGATTGACCACCGGTCGATCGGCGGTAGCCTCACCGCCTTTTATGTCTCGTTCACGGCATGTCCTTTCTGTCACACACCGGTGGATAGCTGCCCTCTGTTGTAGCTCCACCACCAAACAACTCAGTTATTTTTTCCACATCGACCAGCATCATCAGCCCATATAAACGAAAAATAAGTCCAGCTAAGACACAGACCCTTGCCGAGCGATCGGGTGATGAAACAAATTTTAGCCACCTCACTATCAGCCAAGCCTGGGTGGTTTTTCACGAAGGGTCGCTAGCTAGCTAGCTAGCTAAGCTAGCGGGCGCTAGCTAGTTAGCCGGCTATCAGCAAGACGTAAGAGAACTGTTGCTGAATAAATTACACCTAAACTCGGTTTATATCTGACCCAAATAGAGTGCAGGTCATAATAACTTACCTGAAATTCAGTTCACCTCACGCTCCTGCCTTCGGTTTCCAGCATCATTGGCCCATATAAGCGAAAACTAAGTCCAGCTAAGCACAGACCCTTGGCGAGCGATCGGTGTTGACACGACTTTCTGCCGCTTCACTATAAGCCAAACCTGGGTGCTTTTTTTTCACTTAAGGGTCGCTAGCTTGCTAGCTAGCTAGCTAGCCGCTATCAACAACACGTAAGAGAATATGGGATGTCTTGATAAAACGAGCAGATATTTGAAGTTTACACACCTATATTCTCGCCTGAAAATATCTTAAAAGTTTATTTTGTGACCTAGAAACACGAAAAAAGCATTATAGAATCCAAGTGGTGTCCGCCATTGTTTCACTGGCAGAGGCTAGTGGCGCTAGCTAGCTAGCCAGCTATCAACAACACGTAAGAGAATATGGGATGTCTTGATAAAACGAGCAGATATTTGAAGTTTACACACCTACATTCTCACCTGAAAATGTCATAAAAGTTTATTTTGTGACCTAGAAACCAAAAAAAGCATTATAGAATCCAAGTGGTGTCCGCCATTGTTTCACTGGCAGAGGCGTGCTATGAATTGTGGGATATGGAGTTTTCCGCCAAGAATAAAAGTTTTAGCCCGTACTACTCCCGGTATACCACCAGAGAGAGCCAACACACCACAAATGACGTCTGTTTCTATGGGGCCAAAAGTCAGTTTCTTTCTCAGGAGCCTAGAAATTGGCCCAAATTTGCACTAAAATCTAAATATTTCAAAAACTATAAAAGTCATAAACACCAAACGTCAGACCATACTAGTCCAGCTCCTGCCGCACAAAATGATGTAACATATGTAACCCTATTGTCAAAACTGTTTGGCAGAGGAGCGCGGGAAAATTTTCACTAAAATATTAATATTTAAAAAACTATAATAGTCATAAACACCAAAAGTCATAGCACACCATTCCAGATCCAGCCGCACAAAATGAGGTAACATATATGAAGCTTGTCTCAAAACTGCGGGGCGTGATACGTGCCGAAATTTAGGCGGAAGATGGAGAATAATAATAATAATAATAATAATAAGAATAATAAATCCGACGAATAGTAATATGTGTGCCTTTTGGCATAGGCACACATAACTAGAAAGCGAAAATTTCAGAAGAAATTTTATGTGTGCCTATGCCGCTGCTAATCACTGTAGTTGCCATTCATACGGCTACAGAGAGCAAAACTCAGAAGAGCAGCCATTCTCCACCATGAACTATGGTAAAACAAACACCGCTCACGCTTCACAGATGACAGCTTACAGTTTTGTGTAAAGATGAAGTTACTTTGTACAGCGCCGATTTGCAGACGCTGTGCACACAGGTTCATGAGCAGAAGTCCCATTGTACCACGGCAGACCCGACAATGTTTGCATGAACACGCTTTGAAGCATTACATTATGGACCACTTTTCACATGCATTCACTTTTTGTTTTTGTTATTTTTACACAGTGTTCTGAATTATGAACAATGGTCTACAGCTAATCTTGTGTATTATTATACAAACTTTGGTTGTGAGATTCAGATAACTATTTAATAAAAGCTAAATATTTTATATGAGAGTAAGAAAGAAAAGTATATCTTTGTGTCCACCTTTCTCTGTTAATGCCCTAGCTGCCCCCCGGCAAAAGCTTTGCTAGATCCGCCCCTGCACAGTTACCAGCTGTCAGCTACACAAAAACAACTCATAACTTCCTTCAACTCATTCATGTCACCTAAAGTGTAAACCTGTTTCTCCATCACCAGTTCAGCTCTGATGATTCAGTAAGGACATCTCCTGATTTCATCTTCATGCTCCAGCAAACATCAGCTGATACTAGAAATTAAAATCAAAAGAATTCTAACAACAGCTGATCAAGCTTAAACGTGCTGCTGTTGTTTAGCGCGATAAATAAGAGCGAACAGCCGATCATTGATCAGTTTCATGATTGACGTTTCAACACGCGAGAGAATGACAGGGAGGCTTCGTAACGACAGAATAAATCATAATGTTTTTTCTGAATGTGGGACGATTCCGCTTGTACGGCACGGCAACTCTATGAACTAACCCTAATGAATAAAATAAAGTCCAACGTCAGTAACTTAGTGCGCACACAGCTGTATATAAACTCCCGTGGCAGTACGATTGTAAAAGGTCAACGAAAATAAATTACACCTAAACTCGGTTTATATCTGACCCAAATAGAGTGCAGTTCATAACTTCTTACCTGAAATTCAGTTCACCTCACGCTCCTGCCTTCGGTTTCCAGCATCATCAGCCCATATAAACGAAAAATAAGTCCAGCTAAAACACATACTGTAGGCGAGCGACCGGGTGCTGACACGAGTTTCACCCGCCTCAATATAAGCCAAGCCTGGGTGCTTTTTTTCACGAAGGGTCGCTAGCGGCACTAGCTAACTATGCTAGCGGCGCTAGCTAGCTAGCCGCTATCAGCAACACATAAGAGAACTGCTGCTAAATAAACTACACCTAAACTCGGTTTATATCTGACCCAAATAGAGTGCAGGTCATAACTTCTTACCTGAAATTCAGTTCACCTCACGCTCCTGCCTTCGCTTTCCCTGATCCACGATTGACCTCCGTGTTAGCAAACACCGGTCGATCGGCGGTCGCGGCATGTCCTTTCTGTCATACACCGTGGATAGCTGCCCACTGTTGTAGCTCTGCATTATAGCACCACCAAACAACTCAGTTATTTTTTCCACATCCAGCTGTAACTCCGATTCTGTGCGAGCATTTGCGAGAGACCGGGAGGTGAAAGGAGAGAGAGTCCCCTCGCTGTGCATTTGCAGCCAAGTGTGGCAGCTAGCTAGGTAGCCGGCTAGCTGTCAGGCAGGACCGAGGTCGTCAGAGCACTGTCGCTAATATGATAAAACAAGCAGATATTTGAAGTGACCTACATTCTCGCCTGAAAATATCTTAAAAGTTTATTTTGTGACCTAGAAACACTAATAAAAGACATATAAAACGAAGTGGTGGCCGCCATTGTTTAACTCGGCAGAGGTGTGCTATGAATTGTGGGATATGGAGTTTTCCACCAAGCATAGAAGCCATTGTGTTTACCGTAGTATTCAATGGTTCGCGCAACCTTAAAACCTCCAATGGTTCCTGAAAGCAGCGAGGCTGTGCGCGCCATTGATATTGTCATCATTACGGTATCCAAATAAGGGTAGACAGGCTGTACCACTCCCGGCATACCACTAGAGAGAGCCAACACACCACAAATGAAGTTTGAAATTTGTTTCAATGGGACCAAAAGATGGCGCCCACACACCACAAATGAAGTCTGTTTATTTGGCGCCAAAAGATGAATTGGCCTAAATTTGCACTAAAATATTAATATTTAAAAACTATAAAAGTCATAAACACCAAAAGTCATGACATAATAGTCCAGCTCCAGCCGCACAAAATGATCTAACATATGTAACCCTAATGTCAAAACTGTTCGGCAGAGGAGCGCGGGAAAATTTTCACTAAAATATTAATATTTAAAAAACTATAATAGTCATAAACACCAAAAGTCATAGCACACCATTCCAGATCCAGCCGCACAAAATGAGGTAACATATATGAAGCTTGTCTCAAAACTGCGGGTCGAGATACGCTGCAAAATTTCAGGCGGAAAAAGGAAAATAATAACTAGAAAGGGAAAATTTCAGAAGAAATTTTAAGTGTGCCTATGCTACTGCCAATGAGTGTAGTTTGCCTTTAATGTGGTTCAATTAGTGCCGGTTGCCATTTATAACACTAGAGGGAGCAAGATGCAACATGAGCATAGTTTGCTTTTTATACCACAAGAAGGAGGGAAATGGAATGCTGATTTTCAACTTAAAGCAAAGTAAGCTGTATTGTGATCTCTGTTATATGCGGCATACAGAGATGAGAGAAAGATGCTCCAGTTACATGATTACAAAATAAGTTAATAGATATAAAAGAAAATAAATTATGCTTTAGTGTCAGGTGTTCAAGAGAAGTTACAATTTAGATTTTACAGTTTTGAGTCGTTTAAAGTGGTAGAAAAAGATGTCCATTAAGCGGTATTCAATTTGTATTTCAAAGGTATTTTAATGTCAAGGGAAAATACCACATATGAAATTTCCGTTGTGGGACTAATAAATGTATCATGTTATTCAAACAATATTTTGTACAGATACCATTTACAATAATGTATGACATTTAAACATGATATTTAGATTGTGGTAAATAGCAAAGCAATATAAAATAAAAAAGGAAAAGGAAACCATTCAAGTAACTTTATATTATGAACTGAAGAGTAAGGCAAAAGTATAAATGAAAAGCATACAAGCATTAATGTATATAGATAAACCCAACAATCATATGACCCCCTATGAGCAAGCACTTTGGCGACAGTGGGAAGGAAAAACTCCCTTTTGACAGGAAGAAACCTCCGGCAGAACCAGGCTCAGGGAGGGCGGCCATCTGCCGCGACCGGTTGGGGTGAGATGTAAACAAATCCAAAACTGTCCACAGAGCTACAGGGGCACACTGGGATCGCAACAGCAGCCATAGAGGGAAACAGATTAGGATGTTCTTCCCAGTACTGAAGTGGGTCGGCTTTTTTCTTATGTGTGTGCGTTTTTCTCTGAGAGGTAGGTCTCCACTTTATTTTCTGTTGATGAGGCACTCACGGATACTTCTGGATAAGGGACATTTGGAAGCAAGTGGTTGGCTGACTTTGCGAAAACAGCTAGAAACAGATAAAAGGAAAACACAATTTAAAACAATAAAACAAGAGACATCACAAAGCGCAGTTCTTCAGTTAGCAAACTGGCAAGTAATGAAGTTCTAAAAAAATAATTGGGAAAACAAATCTAACTTTAGAACTAAATGACCCAAAACTATATTAAAAAGGTAGTAAAAAAGAAATTGGCTTAATACTGGTGTCTTCTGATGAGGTAAGTCGCCATGTGAGGTAAAAACCACACATGGCTGTAATTTGGTGGCCTGTATACAGTTCCAATCCAAGCATGTAGTTGGTTTAAATGGGTTTAATACTGGTGTCTTTTGATCACTTGACTGTATATATAAACCTGTTGAACAAAAGGTGCATTTTAATTTCACTATACCTGCCCATCCTTGTAGCTGGTCTCTACTAGCGTGGCACAGTTTCAAGATCAGTGTAGGGCTTCTCCACTGCCTTCACTGGACAGAACACATCTGAGGAGTTATGAATGGATGGATGACTTAATGAATGGATGAGATTATAGTTTGTTTCAAAGAATATCAATAAATGTTAGAATATAAAGTAAGAAACAAAAAAATACAAATGACCTGTTATGGCAGGGATCCCATCGCGTGCAGTCTCTCTGTTCACGTTTCTGGTCAGCTCTTCAATGGATGACAGCACATCAGCAGTCTTATCTATCAGTTCCCACTGGTGAGCTGTCCTTGTTGGTGGTAGAGTGTGTTCAGAAAAACTCCCTTTTAACAGGAAGAAACCTCCGGCAGAACCAGGCTTAGAGAGGTGCAGCCATCTGCCGTGAGCGGTTGGGTGAGATGTAAACAAATCCAAAACTGTCCACAGAGCTACAGGGGGCACACTGGGATCGCAACAGCAGCCATAGAGGGAAACAGATTAGGATGTTCTTCCCAGTACTGAAGTGGGTCGGCTTTTCTTATGTGTGCGTTTTTCTCTGAGAGGTAGGTCTCCACTTTAGTTTCTGTTTATGAGGCACTCACGGATACTTCTGGATAAGGGTCATTTGGAAGCAAGTGGTTGGCTGACTTTATGAAAACAGCTAGAAACAGATAAAAGGAAAACACAATTTAAAACAATAAAACAAGAGACATCACAAAGCGCAGCTCTTCAGTTAGCTTAAATGGCAAGTAATGAAGTTCTAAAAATAATTGGAAAAACAAATCTAACTTTAGAACTAAATGACCCAAAACTATATTAAAAAGGTAGTAAAAAAAAGAAATTGGCTTAATACTGGTGTCTTTGGATGGGGTAAGTTGCTATGTGAGGTAAAAACCACACGTGGCTGTAATTTGGTGGCCTGTATACAGTTCCAATCCAAGCATGTAGTTGGTTTAAATGGGTTTAATACTGGTGTCTTTTGATCACTTGACTGTATATATAAACCTGTTGAACCAAAAGGTGCATTTTAATTTCACTATACCTGCCCATCCTTGTAGCGGTCTCTACTAGCGTGGCACAGTTTCAAGATCAGTGTAGGGCTTCTCCACTGCCTTCACTGGACAGAACACATCTGAGGAGTTATGAATGGATGACTTAATGAATGGATGAGATTATAGTTTGTTTCAAACAATATCAATATCAAATGTTACAATATAAAGTAAGAAACAAAATACAATTACCTGTTATGGCAGGGATCCCATCAGGTGCAGTTGCAGTCTCTCTGTTCACGTTTCTGGTCAGCTCTTCAATGGATGAGAGCAGTCTTATGTATCAGCTCCCACTGGTGAGCTGTCCTTGTTGGTGGTAGAGTGTGCTCAGTTGCAAAGACACTAAGATCACTTGGCAAGTCCATATCCCTCACAACCTTGCAGTCATTTTGTGTTAGTGAATTACACAATAAATGGGGTTGTGATAACTGTGATATGTATTCAGAACACCTGATTGGAGGCAGGCGTATGGCTGTGATATGTAAAGGTGATCAATCAATGTGTGTTTTTCGGTAGTTGCAGCAGTAATAAGTTGTGCATATCCTCTTGACTGAAGCAGTTCTTGGATGGGTTTTTTTCCTCTGCTCATAAGGTCCTCATTGAAATCTCCACAAACAATAATTGGTTGGCAATTCATCATTTCCAATGAGTCCAAAAGACATTGCATTTGTGGTAAAAACCTCACGTGGCTGTAATTTGGTGGCCTGTATACAGTTGCTATCAAAGCTGTGACTGGCGATTCAACCTTGATAACAACAAATTCAAGGTCAGTCACATTTTGCAGGTATTTTCGAGACTCTGCTATAAGAAC
The DNA here is from genome assembly GCF_013358895.1 of Oreochromis aureus. NCBI lineage: Eukaryota > Metazoa > Chordata > Actinopteri > Cichliformes > Cichlidae > Oreochromis > Oreochromis aureus. The sequence goes on along the minus strand of NC_052944.1, from coordinate 118,150,898 downwards.
TGTTTTGTAGTACATTGCAACTCCACCGCCATTTACCTTTGCCATGTCTGTATGGTTTGTGTAAGAGACGTGTCTGTTGCGTGTGGCCATGTTGTACTGTTCCAGCTGGAAGCGGGGAGAAACTGATGATCCAGACAAGTGAGTTTCTGTTATGCATAAAACATCAGCAAGGCTGAGTTCATGGTGGCATCTCATGTCCTCCATGTGAGTTGGGAGACCTTGTGCATTGTGATGGATAATTGTCAATGTGGGGACTGTGGGAACAACTGATTTTAAGAATTGCAACAGTGGTCTTGCATTCTCAAATGATGCACGTCTCATATATTTTTGAGTGCATCTGTGATGGCAGGATCAGCATAGATTTTCCTTTCATCAAAGTCTGTGATGTACAGTCCTTTAAGTGAGGTTGTGCGGCTGAGTGCGACATAGGCCATTCCAGGCTCAAAACACGCTTCAAACATACTACTGCTGACTCCATTGTCATGCCTTGTACTTTGTGAGCTGTACATGCAAAGGCCAACTTCATTGGAAATTGCCTGCGAAGAACTCCTTTTTACTTGTAGATTCTTCACATTTCTCAATATATACCAGGTTGTCTGAGGATCCTTGTATTTTTCTGAAATTTTGCCCAGAATTTTGATTGTCCAGCGTAAGTCCAATGAGATTCACAGTTTTTGGTCCATCCTGTGTGGTTGTCACAATGTTCGTGATTGTTCCAAATGTCCCATTAACAAGCCCATCTTCAACATCCAAATTTCTAATAATCATAACACGCACTCCAGGTGCAGCTTGTATGTTATCAGGTAAATCTCTTTTGTTGCCTTTCATCATATCTGCCAGGAGGACCATCTCACCCGTCCGTGGGTCTTTCTCTGTAGTCTTCGGCCTGAATATTTATGATATCAGAATGAAGAGCAGTTACAGTTGCTGAATTGTGTTTGTCGACCTCTTTGTTTGTAGCATAAATGTGTAATACATTAGATGGACAGTCTTTTATGTCATGGATAGCCTGTGTGAGCAAGGCTTTATCATTGGCTTCAAGAGAATCTGTTTTTGCTTCACTCTTATCCTGTTCAGAACTTCAGCAAAAGAATGATCATCTTTCTGTCGCATGATTTCTGTCAGGTTGACCATGTGGAAATAGTCTTTCCAGAGATCAAAGACATTGTCCTCGTACACACAGAGTGGTTTGGCTTTTCCAAGGGGTGGCAGCTGGTAAAAGTCTCCTACTGCAAGGATAGACATCCCACCAAAAGGCTTCTTGTTTCCTTTGATCTGCTGAAGTCTCCAGTGGATGTAGGCAAAAGGTCTTTAGAAACCATAGATATCTCATCAATGACCAGAATCTCTGCATTTGAAAGTGAAGCTCTCACTTCATCCAGTGCATTGCCCAGTCCCTGATACGGCGGTTTTAAAGATTTTGGCAGCTTTAGCAGAGAGTGCAGTGTTTTCCCAGATATGTTAAAAGCTGCAGTGCCAGTAAATGCAGTCAGCAGTACTGCAGGGTAGGACATGTCTGCTTGGTCACGGAATCTGGGGAGTTGGTGCAAAATCTTTGTTGCCTCCTCATATATGCACTTGATAACATGTGATTTTCCACAGCCAGCTCCTCCAGAGACGAAATAAAAGAACTGCTCAGGACAGTGACCCCACACAAGTTTGAAACACCATTCACGCACTGCGTAGAATATGGATGCTTGGGTTTCATTCAGACTTTGGTACATTTTTCTGACAAAGTCTGGGCTCAGCTTTGGTGCTATGATTGCTGGCATGGCTCCACTGCTGCTACCACTGACTTGGTAGTCTGGAACAATGTCCATTTCATTTTCGTCAGTGTCATGTCTGGATTGTCGTTGGGCCACACACTCTAAACGATCTACTTCAACCTCAGGTGCAAAGGTGTTCCATGCATTGATAAGTGGGCCTTGTTGTTCAATCTGTTCCAATGCCCTTTCCATTGTTTTGCCATGGCTTTCATAACGCTTTTTGTTAAAGGTAACAATTGGCCGTACTGCAAAACCATGTTTTTTCGTCCACTTTTGTAGAACTGTTCGGATGTGGGGTGTTCTGTGTTTTCAGGTCATCATTTGATCGATGTGGAAAATAAAGTTTTAGTAGTCTGCTATAAAACTTTTCTGGTTGTTTCTTTTCTGAGAAGCGAGGATATCTGATTATTGCAGGTTTCCTCTTGTTCTCTTTTGAATATAACCCATGTTATTCAAAAGAGGGATGGCATTTTTTGACTCTGTTTGACGACTGTAGAGAATCCTGTACTCTGAAGCAAATTCAGCCAAACACATTCTTTCAAACTCAGGTGTTCTGGGTCTGTTTGCATATTTTTCTGGCAATCCAGACATCCACACATTTTCATCATCTGGTGCCATGCTTTGCAACCTGCTCATCGGGAGACTCATTTTCAGGGCATCATCATCAGTCTGTATGAACACCACACTGCGTGAACACTTTTTAGTGGCAGGCTGCACGTCCTTGCCACGGATTCCTGGGCACTGACTTCTCTGTGTTTAGCATATGCCTGCATTATCTGTTTCATTTCATCTCTTTCATTGACATTGGACGTTTTTACCTCCTGGATGACTCCATTAAGAAATTGTGTCATCTCAAATTCGGGTTTAGAGACATAAGACATTATGTACATCAGGCAGCTGTAGTCATCAATGACATATTGGATGTCCATGTTGGCATTCCAGGCCCTCAGCAGATCTGCATTGTATGCATTCACCCAGCAGTCATTAGGTTCACGCTTTAAGAGGATGACATGGCCATTGCTTAAATTGAAGGCACAATCCAAGTATTGTTCATAAGTTAATTTGCATTTGTGAAGCAGCTCAGACAAGTCTTCAAACGAGGAATTTGGGTCACAGAGCAAATCTCTCAATGGCTGGAGTTTTTCTTTGGCCTCTTTCTGTTTTTTTGCGAGAGCCATTCGTCTGTTTTTTTGCTTTTGTTTTTCATTTGTGCCTTTCTCCTTACTTGTGCTATGCTGCTTATCATTGTGATCGTCGTCATCATCTGGGCTTGGGAAAGTGATCATTGTGTGGTCTACGGGTAGTTTGGGGAACCCAAACCTACATGACACATTACCTTTTTTACAAGATCTGGAGTGATTTCTGCTGTGGACTTGAACCTCAGACACAATTTTGTGAAGTTCAGGATCGGCATTTTGGTCAGGCATCTTGCATGTTATGTACTTGTCAATAAATTTGTACACGTGGTCTTCAAGGTCGCTTCCAAATTTAGGTGCATCTTTGACCCAAACCAGCAAATGGATATAAGGGCTACCTCTGGCCTGAAACTCCACTCGATAAAAGTAATCTTCTACTTCACCGATGGGCTGTGCTGGGGACAGGATCAGTGTTGTCATTAGTGCATCGACTCTTTTCTCAAACAATCGCATCACAGTCACAGGGTTGCTTCGGAGAATTTCACACTTTGTGTTCCAGTCAAGTTGTGAAAAATCCACTTGTTCACCTTGTTGAGTTTTATGACCTCAACAACCTCAGGCCATCTCATTTCAGCAGCTGAAAATGTCAGGAAAAAGTTGGCTTTCCTAACTGTCTGACCATAGCATGCAGATCTTTCAGTGCCTTTTCCCAATAGGCTGGAGTACCTCTCAGAGGTTTCATGAAGCGTGTTGCATCTTTGTTATTTATCAGTCTCTCCACTTCGTCTTTATTTTGAAGCATTCTGTTACAAATTCTACGTCCATCCTTTGTGATTGCCTTACCTTTGCGCAATTGGATGGACATGCTGTTTGTAGCCATGTGTTTCTGTTACAAACTGTGCAAAGAATAGGTAGCTTTGGTCAGTTGCAAAGCGTGTATCTGCAGAGAACAGCCGTGTATTAAAATACATGCTTGGGGACAGTTTGACTTGTCTGGCTTCATCTAATGTGTTCTGTCCAGTTGGGAACTGCACAGGAAAGGCCATGGCTTCAAGTTTAGGAATAGAGAAGAAACCAACAGGTCTATTTCCTTGGGCGGGTGCAATGCTAAATATTCCTTCACCATATGATAAAATGTCCTGTGCTATATCTGGTGGTTGCATACAGGTGTCTAGAACAAGACCAGGGCGAAGTTCTTCCTTTTCTTTCTCCGTATCTTGTAAGGGCTCTCCATTTGACTGTTCAGGCTCCAATAGTTCGTTTACATCATGACATGGTTCAAGTATTCCAGCTGTTGTTTCCTCAGTGGTTCTTCTTTCTGGTACAATTTGGTTGTCGAAGTTTCTGGGCAGTGCATCTTGAATATCTGTATCAGCAGTGTCATGTTCCGTCTCGATTATCTGATTATTTGTGGGATCAGCAAAAGTTGCGTCATCATCAATAGATACATCTTTGTATTCTGAATGCATCTCTTTTAGCTTTGATAAGCCTGCTAACACATTCTTCATGTTCACAGTGTAGAAGTGTTGGTATCCTTTGAATCTGATGTGTCTTTTCAGTTGTACTTGCAGGAGCTGGGCTTCATTGCTAGGTCTGGGAAGACAGTTTACTGTGGTTTCCACGTCTGACGGTACACAAACAACAGCCCCATGTACGGCTCTTTGCTGTCCTTTTGGTAATGCAATGATTTTGGCAAACGGGAGAATTTTAGCAATCAGTTGTCGTTCTAGTACATTTAATTGACTCAGTTCATTTGGGATGGGTGCTAGTGCTAAATTGTTTGCCACTGCGATGGAAGAGATCTTTCCTCGTTGTAGGTGGCTGTCACAGTTGTAGCAAATCCACTCTTGCATTCTTTGTTTTGGAAAGGTACAATTAGCTGTACATTCACTATCACAAACATGGACAAATTTTCCTGTCAAGCAGGTGTCAACAATGTGACTATTTTTAACATACTTTGATCTTTTGCAGTGTTTTACTTGATTAGGAAACAGAGTTCTGTGGCACACTGTACAGACATGGGTGGGTCCTAACTTAATTGTTTCACGGAAAGCTAATGTGGCTGCTTGCATCACACTATTCACTACAAGCTGGGGCTGTGCTTCAGATTGTGGACCCTGCTGGAATTGTGTTACTAGTCGTCTGTATTTCTTCTTTATTCTCTGCGCACACAACTTTTTATAAATGGCAAAAGATGCAGTGGTAGCCATTTTGTGTCTCTGGTACTCTGCACAGCGCTGTATATGGTGCAGTCTGAATTGTGAGTCATTATGATACCTGGCATGAATTGATTTTTTTTGTTTGTGCCTGTATTTTGGATCCGATGCATATTTTGTTCTTATGTATGCCCTCTTCCTTTCTCTGACATCATCCTCTCTGTATTTCTGGCTCATGTATTTTTTTTGTCTGCTTTGAAAGTCAGCATCCGTGTTGTACCTTTGGACCAGATATTGCTTCTGTCTGCTTTGAAAGTCAGCATCCGTGTTGTACCTTTGGACCAGATATTGCTTCTGTCTGCTTTGAAAGTCAGCATCCGTGTTGTACCTTTGGACCAGATATTGCTTCTGTCTGCTTTGAAAGTCAGCATCCGTGTTGTACCTTTGGACCAGATATTGCTTCTGTCTGCTTTGAAAGTCAGCATCCGTGTTGTATCTTCGAACACATATTGTTTCTGTCTGGTTCAAAGCTGGCATCTGTGGTATATCTTCTGATAATGTAGTCTCTCTTTTTTTGTTGAAAATGAGGATCATTTTGGTATCTCTTCACATTGTGGGCTTTTATCTTCTCTTGAATATGAGGATTTGCATAATAATCTTTGGCTGATAACAGTTTTTGTTTATGGCGATGACAGTTTTGAGCATATTGAGTTTTCACAGCCTGTAATTTTTTCATTCGAAATTCAGGAAAGCAGGCATATCGTTCCTTTTCGTGTCTTCTTTTGTTTATCTTCTTTGCCAAGTCTTCAGATGAAGATTTTTCCTTAGCTTTTACATGCTGCTTGTGACTTTTTTGAGCTTGACGAGTAGCTTTCCCACGTCGTCGTTTATTTAATCTGCACACATTTCTTGCTTTTTGGGAGGGTTTATCTATGACTTTATCTCTTTCATTATTGAGTTCAAGATTTTCTTGTTGTTCTGTTTGGATGTTGCTTGTTGGATCAACAGATGTTTCAAGTTGATGTCCACAAATTTGATTTGAAGCCATTTTGTCTTGTTGCGGGTTTAAAGCACTTTCTAACATTGTCATGTAGGTTTGGGCTGATTCTGGTTGAGGCACTTGCACAGTGGGATTTGTGATTTGTGGTTCATCATTTTGTGGTGATGTAGCTGTTGCTCCTGGTGTTGCTTGAGTTGACTGTGCAGGCTGTTCGTTGTGAGTGCTGACTCTTTTGAAAGAAACAGGCACAAACTCATATCTTGCATACCTGCCTTGATTTTGAAAAAGGTTATGCAGGTGGGTGATCAGGTCATTCACATGAGTGAAAGTGAGCATGACTGCTGTTCCATTTGGCTGGGGTAAACCTGCTGCACTTCTTGAATGTGAATCAAATAATCCATACCTCCCAGATTTGTCACGGAAAACTGCAATGCACTGAGGTGAGACCATGAGCAAAGCATAGCTCACATCTGTTGACAGACATACAAGGCGACTAGCAAGAGGCAACCACCACTCTTTTCTTTGATAAGTTTTGTCTGCTGCTTTCAGGTATCCATACCTTATGTCGTCCATTTTCACACTGTAGACATTTATGTCAGCATGAACTTTTTTGGGCAGTTCCTCTATGGTCAGATGATTTTGTGTATAACGCCTCTCCTGCTGAAGATTTGTTTTAATCCAACAGTAGAGTGCATCTCCCTGTTCAAGCACCTTATCAAGTCGGGCTGTGTTGAACTGGTGTTCCTCATTAAGGTAGGCCAGGAATGTGAGGGCATTGCATGTGCACTGATGATTTCGAGAGAATTCTGTGTACCTTTCATCACTTTGACAATGAGTTGCACTGACACGCCAGAAGTGCTGAACTGCGTTGCTCTGTAGCTCCTCTGTCAGTAGTTCTTCATTTGTGTTGTGGAAAGGCTGATCAAGGAATGGTAAAGGTGACACATGTTATTGTTTAGTATTTAATGATATGTTTCCTCAACGGTTAAATGCATATGTAACTCTTGGTACAATGATGTAAGACATTTTTAAGTGGCAAGAGTTGTATAAATTTAGATTTTCTTGTAAAGTAAAAACATTTTTTTTTTTTAACTATGGTAAAATAATCAAACAATGTTCAAGCCAAATTATATCACTCCTCAATCATATTACAGCATAATCTAAAGATACACAGCATCAGATAAGCCAGAAAGACAGTGACAGGAACAGTGAGAGAGAGCAGAGGTGGGAAGTAAAAATGACAAATATTTTAGATATCTGTAATTTGCTTTAGAGCTGTTTTTTTAATGACCTTTTACAAAGGTCATACCTGTACCTTCTGCTCCTCATATTTTTAAAGCAGTTAATTTCTTTCAGTATAACACATTATTTTAGGTTGATGCGGGCCTTCAGACATCAACTAAATTGCAGCCTAAATACAAATATATGAAAGGAAATCCTGTTTACGTATTATTCGTAAGAGGATTTCAGATGCTCTTAAATTAGATGTAATTCAATCACTGATTTCAGATTAAACCAGATGGTTCTGTACATGTGCCATAAAAACACGTTTCATAGTTGTGTTACGTTTTGTAAAGAAATGACACAAAATTCAGTTACAGGTTAAATGTGATTGAAACAGAACACACTGACATTCATCTTGAGAAAAGATGAGTGTCACAAAATGTTTGTATTTATTTGCACTGCTTTTCACTGTGGATGTCAATTTATCTGAAGCTTTAAGTATAAAATGGTATAAAAGTTTTCAGAATAATAGATATAGAAATAGCTAAACAGACAGACAGCTGTTGAGATGTCTGCATTTTAGGAGTCTGATGAAAGAAACTGACAAATGTACATGTTTAGTCTAACATTTTAGTATATTTAGTACGAGTTAGCAAGCACACTTAAGGTGAAAGACTAAATATCAACCCGGTGATTATACATAGGGTTAGGCTTACCTTTTTAGGTGGAGAATTTGATGCCGTGTGGAAATCATCGGTTGCCCAGACTCGTTTTGCTGGTGGACGAGTTTCTGAACTCTGATAATACAGTTAATCAAAATTAGAAAACCTACTAACAGATTTGAAATAGAGTGTAACACTGGATACTTTAAAGAAAACATGAAACAGTAGCGATTACTAAACGTACTAAGCAATAAAAAAAAAAAAAAAAAAATTCCAGCTATTTGCATAACTACTAAGAAATTTGAAAGTGAGTGTAAGTTTAAAAACTTTAAACAAAACTAACAGAAGCAAGACAACAAAATTCTTACTGTTTACATAAGGCAAACATGTAACCATATGTCTTTAACATTTAATGGTAATGTAACTGTCCACTATAAATCCTTAATGGAGGAATACCGTTTTAAATTTACCTTGCTGCCTGGAGGACATAAGGAGGTGGGTCTATTCTGCGTTTCCAAGGACAAGCTGGCTGGTGCTGTCTGCTAACCCAGGCAAAAAAGAATATAATGTTAAGACATTAAGTGACCTGACACTTTAATTTCACTTTACAATGCAATGCATGAACTGTTATGCCAGTTGGGTAACATTACAAGATAGAAATGGTCAACTGTATGGGTAAGTGTTATAAAAAAATATATTGTATGTGCTCAATACCACATCAGAATTACCTGTTCAGAGCTATTAAAAACAAAAAAAAAAAAAAAAAAAAAAAAAAACAAAACCCCTTTGTCATATTTTCTTTTGTTTTGGATAGAAATTAGACAAAATTGAGTTAGCAAACATGCTTTAAGTGAAAGACTACATATCAACTGTGGTTATAGACACCAAAGATCAGATATATACAGACTGGTTATACAGGGAGTGCAGAATTATTAGGCAAATGAGTATTTTGTCCACATCATCCTCTTCATGCATGTTGTCTTACTCCAAGCTGTATAGGCTCGAAAGCCTACTACCAATTAAGCATATTAGGTGATGTGCATCTCTGTAATGAGAAGGGGTGTGGTCTAATGACATCAACACCCTATATCAGGTGTGCATAATTATTAGGCAACTTCCTTTCCTTTGGCAAAATGGGTCAAAAGAAGGACTTGACAGGCTCAGAAAAGTCAAAAATAGTGAGATATCTTGCAGAGGGATGCAGCAGTCTTAAAATTGCAAAGCTTCTGAAGCGTGATCATCGAACAATCAAGCGTTTCATTCAAAATAGTCAACAGGGTCGCAAGAAGCGTGTGGAAAACCAAGGCGCAAAATAACTGCCCATGAACTGAGAAAAGTCAAGCGTGCAGCTGCCAAGATGCCACTTGCCACCAGTTTGGCCATATTTCAGAGCTGCAACATCACTGAGTGCCCAAAAGCACAAGGTGTGCAATACTCAGAGACATGGCCAAGGTAAGAAAGGCTGAAAGACGACCACCACTGAACAAGACACACAAGCTGAAACGTCAAGACTGGGCCAAGAAATATCTCAAGACTGATTTTTCTAAGGTTTTATGGACTGATGAAATGAGAGTGAGTCTTGATGGGCCAGATGGATGGGCCCGTGGCTGGATTGGTAAAGGGCAGAGAGCTCCAGTCCGACTCAGACGCCAGCAAGGTGGAGGTGGAGTACTGGTTTGGGCTGGTATCATCAAACATGAGCTTGTGGGGCCTTTTCGGGTTGAGGATGGAGTCAAGCTCAACTCCCAGTCTGACTGCCAGTTTCTGGAAGACACCACCTTCAAGCAGTGGTACAGGAAGAAGTCTGCATCCTTCAAGAAAAACATGATTTTCATGCAGGACAATGCTCCATCACACGCGTCCAAGTACTCCACAGCGTGGCTGGCAAGAAAGGGTATAAAGAAGAAAAACTAATGACATGGCCTCCTTGTTCACCTGATCTGAACCCCATTGAGAACCTGTGGTCCATCATCAAATGTGAGATTTACAAGGAGGGAAAACAGTACACCTCTCTGAACAGTGTCTGGGAGGCTGTGGTTGCTGCTGCACGCAATGTTGATGGTGAACAGATCAAAACACTGACAGAATCCATGGATGGCAGGCTTTTGAGTGTCCTTGCAAAGAAAGGTGGCTATATTGGTCGCCGATTTGTTTTTGTTTTGTTTTTGAATGTCAGAAATGTATATTTGTGAATGTGGAGATGTTATATTGGTTTCACTGGTAAAATAAATAATTGAAATGGGTATATATTTGTTTTTGTTAAGTTGCCTAATAATTATGCACAGTAATAGTCACCTGCACACACAGATATCCCCTAAAATAGCTAAAACTAAAAACAACTTCCAAAACATTCAGCTTTGATATTAATGAGTTTTTTGGGTTCATTGAGAACATGGTTGTTGTTCAATAATAAAATTATTCCTCAAAAATACAACTTGCCTAATAATTCTGCACTCCCTGTACACATGGGTGGTAGGGCTGCTCAATGAATCTACTTTTAATCAAAATTACGATCTGGGCTTTCAACGATCATTAAAAAGGAGTCGAGAGAATGAGTCGATTATTAGCACCTCCCTCGTGCTTTTCTCTCGCGCTGCTCCATGTGGCAAATCGAGCGCACCTCTCTGCGTTTCGAACACACGTCACAACAATTAAGAGGAGCTAACAGAGGGAAGCTCGGAAAGCTAAGCAGAAGTTATTTGGAGAGGAGCGTGACTGCCGTTGGTTGAAAAGAGGTAAAAAAAAAACCAAAAAACAAAAACAAATTATTTTATGACAATCTTTAAAGCCATTATTCAATATATTTTTATTGTTAAATAAATATTGTCAAATAATGGAGATCTAGATTTCAGTGAAAATAATCGTGATTATCATTTTTGCCATAATCGAGCAGCCCTATGGGTGGGCATACCTTGTAATTTCTTAATAGAGGAATATTTTTTGATATTTACCTTGGTACCTGGGGAACATAAGGAGGTGGGTCCATCCTGTGTTTCCAAAGATAACCCGGCTGGTGCCGTCTGCTAACCCAGGAAAAAGGGTATAGAAGACATTAAGTGACCTGACACATTCATTTCATTTAAATGTTCTGTATACCATGCACTGTTATGCCAGTTGTGTGACATTATAACAAAAAAATCCTAAACTGCATGGGTAAGTGTTCTTAACCGTCTCAAACGTGTTTTGAAAACTGTTCAACTGTCTGTGATCACTACCATATCCTCATTACCTGGTCAGATGGAAAACTACTGACTGCCTCATCTTGGTTGTGGCCAGAGAGCACTGGGACAGCAGGATCGACCAGGTCAAGTGGTTTCCAGCGCTTCTTTTGTGCCTGGGATCTTTTATTTTTTCTCGGCATCTGGTAGAATGTCAACATAAAAACAGAATATTAATTATTGGCATTTCAAGCAATTTGTTATTTTAACCCTCTGATACATTGACAGACAAGATGACTACAAGAAAAAAAAAAAAAATCTCTTTTCTTTAAATAGACATATTGATAGTGTCACTACCGGTCTTAAGGCTTTGTTAAGTTCCATAACAGTTTGTATATTGTAATTGAGAAAGTGATTACCTTGAAAGTTGGGAGGCAGATTTGTTGACCACGACAGTTACTTCGCTTTTTGGTGTACAGTAATTGGGAAAGTAATTACCTTGCAAAGCTGGGAGGCAGTGTTGTTGCTGAGACGCTGGTCGAATGCCAGCAGCAAGCAAACCCAGATGTTCACAGTCCTACTTAACACCTCAAACTTTTCAAACAAATCTTACAAGAACATTTGGCAAAGTGATTGGCTTGCAAACTTAGGAGACAGTCTTGTTGCCCACAACAGTTTTGTTATAGAGTAATTGGAAAATTGGGTACCTTGCAAGGCTGACAGGCAGTCTCGTTGCTGGGAGGCGGTCTTGTTGCTGGGGCTCTGGCAGAATGCCAGCAGCAAGCAGACCCAGATGTTCACAGTCCTACTTAACACCTTAAACTTTGCAAACAAATCTCACAGAACAATTAGCAAACTGATTGGCTTGTAACACTGAAATGTAGCCTTGTACTGTCTGGTTTAAATTTCCTACTGAGAGACAAAGAGGAACTTTACTGTTTGGAAGGGAGTAAAACACTGTACCATCTAATCTTAAAAGTTTTAATTACAAACAACAGCTCTGGAATAAAATGACATCCAGCGCTAAACACACCTATTTTTTCTAAATATCAGCTGAACACATACATAGAAAATATAAGGGGGGGGGGCACTTACCTTGGCTGAATCAAGAGTTGAGGTATTAAAGGGTGCTGTAGTTAACGCCTTATAAAGACAGACAAAGAAAGGTGTGAAACGCGACTACAACGCATCTTAAAAGTTTTAATTACAAACGATACCACTGGAATAAAATCAGTCATTTTGTAGATATCAGCGTCAAGACACAGAAAATACCTCTAAAAGTAAATCACTTTCAAAATCAATTTCAAACCGGGAGACGCTTAATATCCGCTAACTAGCCAGCAACAAAACCACGAGACAAAGAGAGGTGTGAAACCCGACTACAATGAAGCCATTTTTTGAGAGTCGCATCTTAAAAGTTTCAATTACAAACGATACCACTGGAATAAAATCACAGTCATTTTGTAGATATCAGCGTCAAGACACAGAAAAGCACTTTTAAAGGTCAATTTCAAAACCGGAAGAGGGACAGAAACGCTTGGCTTAGCTGACTATCCGCTAACTGGCTTTAGCATCGTGCCGAACGTGCCGAAACAAAGAAATCGATAAAGAAACACACACAAAAAAAAAAATCACTTTCAAAGCTAAATTTCAAACCAGAGACAGAGACACGCTTACCTTGTCATAGTAAATCACTTTCAAAATCAATTTCAAACCGGGAGACGCTTAATATCCGCTAACTAGCCAGCAACAAAACCACGAGACAAAGAGGTGTGAAACCCGACTACAATGAAGCCATTTTTTGACAGTCGCATCTTAAAAGTTTCAATTACAAACGATACCACTGGAATAAAATCACAGTCATTTTGTAGATATCAGCGTCAAGACACAGAAAATACCTCTAAAAGTAAATCACTTTCAAAATCAATTTCAAACCGGGAGACGCTTAATATCCGCTAACTAGCCAGCAACAAAACCACGAGACAAAGAGAGGTGTGAAACCCGACTACAATGAAGCCATTTTTTGAGAGTCGCATCTTAAAAGTTTCAATTACAAACGATACCACTGGAATAAAATCACAGTCATTTTGTAGATATCAGCGTCAAGACACAGAAAAGCACTTTTAAAGGTCAATTTCAAAACCGGAAGAGGGACAGAAACGCTTGGCTTAGCTGACTATCCGCTAACTGGCTTTAGCATCGTGCGAGCGTGCGAAACAAAGAAATCGATAAAGAAACACACAAAAAAAAAATCACTTTCAAAGCTAAATTTCAAACCAGAGACAGAGATACGCTTACCTTGTCATAGTAAATCACTTTCAAAATCAATTTCAAACCGGAGACGCTTAATATCCGCTAACTAGCCAGCAACAAAACCACGAGACAAAGAGAGGTGTGAAACCCGACTACAATGAAGCCATTTTTGAGAGTCGCATCTTAAAAGTTTCAATTACAAACGATACCACTGGAATAAAATCACAGTCATTTTGTAGATATCAGCGTCAAGACACAGAAAATACCTCTAAAAGTAAATCACTTTCAAAATCAATTTCAAACCGGAGACGCTTAATATCCGCTAACTAGCCAGCAACAAAACCACGAGACAAAGAGAGGTGTGAAACCCGACTACAATGAAGCCATTTTTGAGAGTCGCATCTTAAAAGTTTCAATTACAAAACGATACCACTGGAATAAAATCACAGTCATTTTGTAGATATCAGCGTCAAGACACAGAAAAGCACTTTTAAAGGTCAATTTCAAAACCGGAAGAGGGACAGAAACGCTTGGCTTAGCTGACTATCCGCTAACTGGCTTTAGCATCGTGCCGAACGTGCCGAAACAAAGAAATCGATAAAGAAACACACAAAAAAAAAAATCACTTTCAAAGCTAAATTTCAAACCAGAGACAGAGATACGCTTACCTTGTCATAGTAAATCACTTTCAAAATCAATTTCAAACCGGGAGACGCTTAATATCCGCTAACTAGCCAGCAACAAAACCACGAGACAAAGAGAGGTGTGAAACCCGACTACAATGAAGCCATTTTTTGAGAGTCGCATCTTAAAAGTTTCAATTACAAACGATACCACTGGAATAAAATCACAGTCATTTTGTAGATATCAGCGTCAAGACACAGAAAAGCACTTTTAAAGGTCAATTGCAAAACCGGAAGAGGGACAGAAACGCTAAACTGGCTTTAGCATCGTGCCGAACGTGCCGAAACAAAGAAATCGATAAAGAAACACACAAAAAAAAATCACTTTCAAAGCTAAATTTCAAACCACAGACAGAGAGATACACTTACCTTGTAAAAGCTTACGGTGTGTCTTAGTAAACACTTCAGAAAATCACTGTAAGTTCAAGTCCAAAGCGGAGGAGGGGGGAAAGACGCGTTACCGGTGAAGCGATAGCCACGCTGTCTCAGAAAATCATGTCTACGGTCAATTTCAAAGCGGAGGAGGGGTGTCGTCATTGCGTAGTGTCGTCATACGCTACCATGCTAGCGGCGCTAGCTAGCTAGCCGGCTATCAGCAACACGTAAGAGCACGGTCGCTAATATGGGATGTCTTGATAAAACGAGCAGATATTTGAAGTTTACACACCTACATTCTCGCCTGAAAATATCTTAAAAGTTGATTTTGTGACCTAGAAACACTAATAAAAGACATAAAACGAAGTGGTGGCCGCCATTGTTTACTCTGCAGAGGTGTGCTATGAATTGTGGGATATGGAGTTTTCGCCCAAGCATAGATCTTTTCACCTGTACTACTCCGGCTATACCACTAGAGAGAGCCAACACACCACAAATGAAGTCTGTTTCTATGGGGCCAAAAGTAGAATCTTTCTCAGGAACCTAGAAATTGGCCCAAATTTGCACTAAAATCAAAATATTTCAAAAACTATAAAAGTCATAAACACCAAAAGTCATACCATACTAGCCCAGCTCCAGCCGCACAAAATGATGTAACATATGTAACCCTATTGTCAAAACTGTTTGGCAGAGGAGCGCGGGAAAATTTTCACTAAAATATTAATATTTAAAAAACTATAATAGTCATAAACACCAAAAGTCATAGCACACCATTCCAGATCCAGCCGCACGAAATGAGGTAACATATATGAAGCTTGTCTGAAAACTGCGGGGCGAGATTCGCTGCAAAATTTCAGGCGGAAACTGAAGAATAACTAGAAAAATTTGCATTTCCTGCGAAAATGCAGTGTGGATGCTGTAATGCTGAAGCTGTCTGCTGAAACTAGCAGAAAAAGCTGAAAAGTTTCAGAAATTGTAAAAACTTTGCAGAAGCAAAGGAACTTTGCTAAAATGTAGTAACTTAGCAGAACTGCAATATCTTAGAGGAAACATAATACTTGGCAGAAATACAATAGCATAGCAGAACTTAGCAGAAATATTGTAACTTACCAGAAACACGATAACTTCTCAAAAATACAAGAATTTAGGAGAAATAGTATAAGATAACAGAAAGAATATATTTAGCCAAACATTCTTAAACATTACAGAAATACTATGATTTAGAAAAACAGTACAACATAGCAGAAATGCTGCGATTTACCAGAGACACTGTAATTTACTATTAATATTGAATTTTAAAAAAAAAAATACTATGTTTTAGCACAAATACTGTAATTTGACAGAAATACTATCATTCGGCAGAAATACTATGTTTCAGCAGAAATACTCTGGTTTAGCACAAATATTATAACATAGCAGTAATACAATTATATAGCAGAAATGGTATATTTAGAAAGAAAAATATAATATAGTAGAAATACTATGATTTAGCAGAAATACTGTAATCAGCACATATACTGTAACATGACAGAAATTCCTCCACTTAGTAGTAATACTGTAACATAAAACAAATGTTATGATTTGGCACAAAAACCATAATTTGGCAAAATACTATGATTTAGCAGAAATACTATGATTGAGCAGAAGTACTAAGATGTAGTAAAAGTACTTTGATTTAACAGAAATACAATTATGGAGGAGTAATACTTTAAAATGGGAGAAATATTGATACACACACACATACACAGAGCCTAAAGGGAACAGTATTTGTGCCATGGAGTGTTAACAAGAATCTGAGGTCCATATTACAAAAGCTGCTAAAATCATAAAAGTTTGCAGAATTGTAATAAATGATGAATATGAATTAGTGGTCTGTGATAGTGTATTAATTTGTAGGGAAAAAAAACATGTTGCCCAAGGTGTAATTGAACCCACGACCTTTGGGTTGCAGACCTGTGTCATTACCAACTGCGCCACTGGGAAAGAGAGCGGCGCCTGGAAAACAGGGTGATGAGCAGTCAGAATTAGATTGCGGTGAGAGGCGAAAAACGCTGTTTTTTGGAGTTACAAAACGTCGTGTAACTCAAAAACTAGGTGGACTAGAAGCATAATTCTTGTACTGGGTGAATCAGCGTACTTTCGTGTACTTTGACTGTGATTTGCATTGCTCTTTGTACATCTGTCGCTGAGATATGACGAGAGAAGAAAGGGCAGACCTCAGATATGATTGGCTGGCTGGGAAGCCGTGCAGGCCCTGATATGTAAATTTTATATGTATCAGTCCTCACAGAGGATTAGCTGCCTGGGGACCTGGCAGAAATATATACAAATAGTATGATTAAGCATAAATACTACATTTAGTAGAAATACTATGTTTTAGCACAAATACTATAAAATGGCAGAAATACTATAATTAAGCAGAAATACTATATTTGGCAGAAACACTATATTTAGTACAAATCTTATGAACTAGCAGAAATAGTATGATTTAGCAGAAATGCTGTATTTAGCACAAATACTGAAAAGCAGCAGAAATGCTATGACTTAGCACAACAGTAATAACTTATAGAAAAATTGGAAAAGCAAAATGGACAGCTGGAAAAATACTGAACATGCTAAGGGTCCCTCAAATCTAATTGTTAACTGAAAAAAAAGAAAATCAGCAAAAAAAGTATAACAGTCACACAATCACAAATATGGGCACATATTGAAACACACATGCACAGAGAGACACACACAGGACCAAATTCTCCCAACCAGTCTAAATATATTGAATTTAAGTGGTATAATAAGATGCTCCCATCAAAAGGCTCTCTCTCTCTCTCTCTCTCTCTCTCTCACACACACACACACACACACACACACACACACACAGAGCCTAAAGGGAACAGTATTTGTGCCATGGAGTGTTAATAAGAATATGAGGTCCATATTACAAAAGCTGCTAAAATCATAAAAGGTTGCAGAATTGTAATAAATGATGAATATGAATTAGTGGTCTGTGATAGTGTATTAATTTGTAGGGAAAAAACACATGTTGCCCAAGGTGTAATTGAACCCACGACCTTTGGGTTGCAGACCTGTGTCATTACCAACTGCGCCACTGGGAAAGAGAGCGAGCGCCTGGAAAACAGGGTGATGAGCAGTCAGAATCAGATTGCGGTGAGAGGCGAAAAACGCTGTTTTTAGCAGTTACAAAACGTCGTGTAACTCAAAAACTAGGTGGACTAGAAGCATAATTCTTGTACTGGGTGAATCAGCGGACTTTCGTGTACTTTGACTGTGATTTGCATTGCTCTTTGTACATCTGTCGCTGAGATATGACGAGAGAAGAAAGGGCAGACCCCAGATATGATTGGCTGGCTGGGAAGCCGTGCAGGCCCTGATATGTATTTGTATGTATCAGTCCTCACAGAGGATTAGCTGCCTGGGGACCTGGCAGAAATATATAGAAATAGTATGATTAAGCATAAATACTACATTTTTAGAAAAACTATATTAAGCACAAATCCTATAAAAAGCAGAAATACTATATTAAGCAATATAAATATCCTCTAAAAATCCTATAAAAAGCAGTAAAACTGCACTATGATTTGGTAGAAAAACCCAAATTAATCAAAAATACTAAATTTGGCAGAAATAGCAGAAACACTATATTTAACACAAATCTTATGAAATAGCAGAAAGAGTATGATTTAGCAGAAATGCTGTATTTAGCACAAATCTCATAAAATAGCAGACATAGTATGATTTTGCAGAAATGCTGTATTTAGCACAAATTCTGAAAAGCAGCAGAAATGCTATGACTCAACACAATAGTAATAACTTAAATAGAAAAATTGGAAAAGCAAAGTGGACAGCTGAAAGAATCCTGAACATGCTAAGGGTCCCTCAAATGTAATTGTTAAATGAAAAAAATCAGCAAAAAAAAGTATAACAGTGACACAATGCACAGAGTGACACACACAGGATCAAATTCAGTCAACCAGTCTAAATATATTGAATTTAAATCATATAATAAGATGCTCCCATAAAAACTCTCTGTCGCCCTCCCTTTCTCTCTCTCTCTCTGTCACACACACACACACACACACACACACACACACACACACACACACACACACAGGGAGAGAAAATCAAGTTTCTAGCTCAGTCAAGCAGCCTGGGAGCTGCTAAATTTGAATCCACCAATCAGAGAGGCTGTGTACTTTTTCCCGCCAAAACAGGTGCAGCCGTTTTTACACACACAGAGCACAGAGACAGGATTTCTGCAGTGAATTTCTCATAGTGAGGATTCCTCTCAAACAAATGGCCATAATTTCCTAACCGTAGGGGCTAGAACAGTCATTCTTACACCGTTTTGTTCAGAAGAGATGGGGGAATCTTAAAGTGTTGACAATTTATCATTAAAATATGAATTATTGAAGATATTTGACTTCTAATGCACCATAACTGAGTAGAGGCAAGCGAAATCTGCCTTGACTTGCCCTCAAACAACGCATTCTAACTCTAAATCTATTTGGAGTATCAATATCATTCTTTCACCGCAAGAGACAGCAGGCTTTGGTGAACAGTCATGGAAATTTTCAGGTCTCTGTGGAAATCCAACAAAAAGTTATGACGAGAGAAAAAAGTGGTTCATTTCCAGAGTTTGAAATCTGAAGAAATCTGAGCGAAGGACGAATTTCCTACCCTCAAACAAGTCTAACTCATTTCAGAATGGTAATAGGTGAGAAACAAATTCTTGAATTGTGAGCGTCAGGAGTGTCTGAAGATATACTGGGACAAGCCTCATGTCGTAACTTTGCTTCGTTAAGGAGATATGACGATTCGAATATGCCTCTCATTACAGAAATCAAGCGGTGATTTTGAACAAACTCTCCACTGACTTTCTATGGAGAGTTTTCAGACTTTGTGTTGGTCTGAGGAGATTTGCCAAAATTCTATAAATCCCACAACAATGATAGTGACATTTTCAGAAAGCCAGCAAAAATACCTACGTTTTGATGTATAATTTGTGGAAGTTGAGTGAAAATTGATCAAGTAGCAAGAAGTTGTTCGGACATGAAGAGAAGACTGCAAAACCTACAGTGGCACACTTAGAACCAACTGCATAGCAACCATAACAACGCATGTATTTTGTGAAAAATCACAAAAATGAAACTCAAAACTTAAAGAGGGATAAGATGAAAACTGTAACAGATATGAAAAAGCTGATTTATTCCTGAATAGCCCAATAATTTCAAAACATTTTAAAGTTTGAATGGCTGTTCTAGGTGAAAGTATGAATAAGTAGATAAGTTTCAAAAATTAGCAAGTTTTAGCAGAATTTTGGAAGTTTTCCATTCATTTCAATGGGACAAAAAATTGCATAAAAAGCTTAATATTTTAAAAAGTATAACAGCAAAAAATACCAAAAGATATAGCGCACATTAGCAGAAATAGCAGAATAGTTTAAAATTTGAACGGTGAAAATCGGCTGAAAATTGTGGAAGTAGTTAAGTGCCAAAAAACGTACAAAAAGTAGCAACTAGAACTAGAAAAATTTGCATTTCCTGCGAAAATGCAGTGTGGATGCTGTAACGCTGAAGCTGTCTGCTAAAATTAGCTGAAAAAGCTGAAAAATTGCAAAAA